>NW_026261944.1:0-11990 GCF_016432865.1 Antechinus flavipes | reverse complement strand
TCTTATGAAATCCTAACCCCGAATGACTGGAAATCCATAGCAAAAACTTGTCTAGAACCGGGACAAAATTTATTGTGGCTTTCGGAGTTTCATGAATTATGTAGGATTCAAGCCCAACGCAATAGGCAAACAGGAGCTGTTGTACAAATCACTTTTGACCAACTAGCTGGTGAAGGTCAGTATGCAGAGAGTTCAGAACAGATTTATTATCCCATAACAGTGTATGAGCAAATTTCTAAGGCTGCAATAAAAGCTTGGAATTCTCTCCCTGGACAGAAAGATGGAAATAATGCTTTCACAAAAATAGAGCAAGGTCCCAATGAACCTTTTGCAGATTTTGTGGGACGTCTGCAAACAGCTGTAATAAGAACCATTGGAGATAATGCTGCCACAGAAATAATGACTAGACATTTGGCTAAGGAAAATGCCAATGAGGTTTGCAAGAGAATTATATGGGGACTAGACAAAAATGCTTCTTTAGAGGAGATCATTAGACGCTGTGCCACAGTGGGCACAAATGCTTATTATGCCCAGACTATAATGAACATGGAAAGACAAGGTCCTTCTTGGCAGAGGAATTCTAGAGAAACTCGTTGATGTTTTCATTGTGGAAAAATTGGACATCTAAGAGCCCAATGTAGATACAGAGATACAATGAGAAGACAGGGTGAGAGAAAACCCAAAACCCCATGTCCAAAATGTAACCGAGGCTTTCAACCTTCAGTAAGCATCATATGCAATGGGGAAAAACTGGAACCTTTCCCAGTAAGATCTGGAGTGAAGCAAGGTTGACCACTATCACCATTATTATTCAATATTGTATTAGAAACACTAGCCTTGGCAATAAGAGTCGAGAAAGATATTAAAGGAATTAGAGTAGGCAATGAGGAAACCAAATTATCACTCTTTGCAGATGATATGATGGTATAACTAGAAAACCCCAGAGATTCTACTAAAAAGCTACTAGAAATAATTCATAATTTTAGCAAAGTAGCAGGATACAAAATAATCCCCATAAATCCTCAGCATTCTTATACACCACCAACAAAATCCAAGAGCAAGAGATACAAAGAGAAATTCCATTCAAAATAACTGTTGATAGCATAAAATATTTGGGAATCTACCTACCAAAGGAAAGTCAGGAATTATATGAGCAAAATTACAAAAAAGTTTTCACACAAATAAAGTCAGACTTAAATAACTGGAAAAAATATTAAGTGCTCTTGGATAGGCCGAGCGAATATAATAAAGATGACAATGCTCCCTAACTAATCTATTTATTTAGTGCTATACCAATCAGACTTCAAAGAAAATATTTTAATGATTTAGAAAAAATAACAACAAAATTCATATGGAACAATAAAAAGTCGAGAATATCAAGGGAATTAATGAAAAAAAAAATCAAATGAAGGTGGTCTAGCTGTACCTGATCTAAAATTATATTATAAAGCAGCAGTCACCAAAACCATTTGGTATTGGCTAAGAAATAGATTAGTTGATCAGTGGAAAAGGTTAGGTTCACAAGACAGAATAGTCAACTATAGCAATCTAGTGTTTGACAAACCCAAAGATTCTAAATTTTGGGATAAGATTTCATTATTTGATAAAAACTGCTGGGATAACTGGAAATTAGTATGGCAGAAATTAGGCAAGGACCCACACTTAACACCACATACCAAGATAAGATCAAAATGGGTCCATGACCTAGGCATAAAGAATGAGATTATAAATAAATTAGAGGAACATAGGATAGTTTATCTCTCAGACTTGTGGAGGAGAAAGAAATTTGTGACCAAAGATGAACTAGAGACCATTACCAACCACAAAATAGAAAATTTTGATTATATCAAATTAAAAAGCCTTTGTACAAACAGAACGAATGCAAACAAGATTAGTAGGGAAGCAACAAACTGGGAAAACATCTTTACAATTAAAGGTTCTGATAAAGGCCTCATTTCCAAAATATATAGAGAACTGACTCAAATTTATAAAAAATCAAGCCATTCTCCAATTGATAAATGGTCAAAGGATATGAACAGACAATTTTCAGATGAAGAAATTGAAACTATTACCACTCACATGAAAGAGTGTTCCAAATCACTATTGATCAGAGAAATGCAAATAAGACAACTCTGAGATATCACTACACACCTGTCAGATTGGCTAAGATGACAGGAAAAAATAATGATGAATGTTGGAGGGGATGCGGGAAAACGGGGACACTGATGCATTGTTGGTGGAATTGTGAACGAATCCAGCCATTCTGGAGAGCAATCTGGAATTATGCCCAAAAAGTTATCAAATTGTGCATACCCTTTGATCCAGCAGTGTTTCTATTGGGCTTATACCCCAAAGAGATAATAAAAAAGGGAAAGGGACCGGTATGTGCCAAAATGTTTGTAGCAGCCCTGTTTGTAGTGGCTAGAAACTGGAAAATGAATGGATGCCCATCAATTGGAGAATGGCTGGGTAAATTGTGGTATATGAATGTTATGGAATATTATTGCTCTGTAAGGAATGACCAGCAGGATGAATACAGAGAGGCTTGGAGAGACCTACATGGACTGATGCTAAGTGAGATGAGCAGAACCAGGAGATCATTATACACTTCGACAACGATATTGTATGAGGATGTATTCTGATGGAAGTGGATTTCTCTGACAAAGAGACTTAACTGAGTTTCATTGGATAAATGATGGACAGAAACAGTACACCCAAAGAAGGAATACTGGGAAATGAATGTGAACTATTTGATTTTTGATTTTCTTCCCGAATTATTTTTACCTTCTGAATTCAACTCTCCCTGTGCAGTGGGAGAACTGTTCGGTTCTGCAAATATGTATTGTATCTAGGATATACTGCTACATATTTAACATATATAGCACTGCTTGCCATCTTGGGGGGGGGGAGGAGGGAGGGTACGGAAAAAACGAAACATAAGTGATTGCAAGGGATAATGCTGTGTAAAAATTATCCTGGCATGGATTCTGTCAATACAAAGTTATTAAAATAAAAAAAAAGAAAAAAAAAAGAAAAAGAAAAAAAAAATGTGTTTCTTGTAAACAACATGTTATAGGATTCTGGCTTTTAATCCAGTCTGCTACCTGCTTCTGCATTCACACTCACAATTAAAATAACTAATTCTGTATTTCTTGACATCTTATTTATTCTAGTTTGTGCTTTTCTCTTTCCTATCCTCCATCACTCCTCCCCAGTATTTTGCTTTTGATGACCACCTCCCTCAAATTGTCCTCCCATTTAGAGCCCCTCCCCTTTTTAAATATTTTTCCACTAATTCTTCTCTTTTCCCTTCTATTAGTCTTTCCCTTTCTTTTCCCTCTTTCCCTCCTATTTTCCTATAAGGTGAGACAAGTTTTTTTATGATTCCAAATATGTCTGATATTGTCTCTTAGAGCCAAATCTGATGAGAGTAAGATTCACACAATGCTCATTCTCCTCCCTTCTTTCTCTCAATTATAATGGGTTTTCTTTGTTTCTTAGTGAGATGTAATTTCCCTTATTTTGCATACTTTTTCTTCTTCTTCCAGTATGATCCCCTTCCCACCTCTAGTTTCTTTTTTGTATTATCATAATTAGTTCTTAAGAATTCTTTCTTTTTTATCTTTTTATGCTTCTATTCAGTTCTGTGTTTGGAGATCAAATGGTTTGTTCAGATGATCTTTTCATTAGAAATAGAAGAAATTCACCTATATCATTGAATGTCCATCTTCTTCCCTGAAAGATAATGCTCATTTTAGCTGGATAGCTTATTCTTGCCTGTAATTGCAGTTCCTTTGCTTTTCAGAATATCAGATTCCAGGCCCTTACATCCTTTAAGGTGAAAGCTGCTATGTCCTGGGCAATCCTATTGTGGCTCATCAGTATTTAAATTGTTTCTTTCTGACTGCTTGTAATACTTTTTCTTTGGTATGATAGTTCTGAAATTTAGCCACAATATTCTTAGGGTCTCTTCAGGAGCTGATCAATGCTTTCAATGGCTATTTTATCTTCTAATTCTAAAATATCAGGGCAGTTTCTTTTATGATTTCCTATAATATAATGTCTAGGTCCTTTTTTTTTCTTTTTTTTGTTTGTTTTGTTTTGTTTTGTTTTTTCATCATGACTTTCAGGAAGCCCAATAATTCTTAAATTGTTTCTCCTAGATCTATTCTCCAGGTCAGTTGTTTTGCCTTGGAGATATTTCATATTATATTCTATTTTGTTTTTGTTTTTGTTTTTGTTTGACTGATTCTTGAAGTCTTATTGAATCATTCACTTTCACTTGTTCTATTCTAATTTTTAGTGTATTATTTTCTTCAGTTACTTTTTTTATCTCCTTTTGCAATTTGGCCAATTATTTTTTTTTTATTCATTGCATTCTTTTTTCCATTTTTTTCCATTCCTTCTTCCAATGATCTCATTTCATTTTCCCATTTTTCTTCTAACTCTCTTTTAAGATCCTTCATGCAATCTTCAAAGAAAGCCTTGTGAAATGGGACCAGCTCATATCTCTCTTTGAGGCTTCATCTAGAGTCGCTTTGCCTTTAGGAACTTCAGAATTTAAGATATGTTCTTCTCTCTTCATAAAAGCTATGTTGAGAGTTTTTGTTTTTGTTTTTGTTTTTGTTTTTTTTTTTTTGTTAAGACTGGAGGTCTGCTCAATGAAAAGGAGTGACAGCTCCTTTAATTTGCCCTTAGACAGTTCTGCTGATTGATTTTCAGGACTAGGTAATGGCAGCTAGGTCTGTCATTCTTTTGGGCTCAATGGTTTACAATTTGCCTTTGGTAGCATATTTACCAAACCACCTTCTTACAACCTTCCTGGACAGAGTGGACTAAGAGCCTCAGAGAAGATTCATAGGTGTGTGGAACTGCAACTCTTTGACTCCGGGCCCCAGCTTTTTTTTCCCCATCTCCCTGTGCTATAGTCTGGGCTCCACAGACTGTCCCCATGCCAACTGAAACAGACCTGTTCTGAAGTGCTTCTAAGGTTCTGGAAATGTGTTGTACTACAACTATTTATGGATTCTTTGATTACAAAATTAGTTTAGAGGTCTAATCTACTGTTGGTTTGAGACATTAGAGGAGCTTCCCTAGAATTATTTCTGCTTTCTACCATCTTGGTTCCATCCCCCAAAATATCTTCTGCTGGAAACTTTTTACTCTCCAAATATTTGTGGGTTCTGTCACTCCAAAACCAGTTCAGAGGTTTGATCTGGTGTTAATGTGAGGGACATGAGCAGGAGCTTAAATAAAGATCTTTGTACATTCTGCCATCTTGGCTTTTCCCCTAATGATTGAGCATTTGAAATGTCTGGTTAGTTTATGCAATCATTTGTTAAGATGCCTAATTATTTTCAATCTAATATTTTTTATAATATTGATGTAATCAAAGTTAATACATTTAATATATAAAATCAAAGTTTTACATTGAGTAAAAACTTACATTCTAGAAAGAAATATCTAAAATTTAAAAAAGACTGAGAGAACAGCTACTGAATCATTGACCCCAAGAATGATAGAACAAAAACAACAACAAAACACACACACACACACACACACACACACACACACACACACGAAGCTACCAATCTGTTCTTTGTCTTCCTCCTTTATCTCAGGCTTCCCCATTTGGCTATTCCTAGAGTTTTTTCCTTTTCTTCTAGAACTTATACAGTTTCTTAAGGTCAATTGTATTATATTGTATAAATAGAATGCCTTGATGGAAATTGAATGAGGACCATTTTCATTGTAATATGCAGAGAGCTGTTGCCCTATTAATGTCCAATTATCTGGAGAGATTTGCTCTTCCTCTAAGAACCAAGGGGAGGTGCGTTTTAATGTACCCAGAAGTCTAGCTGTCTTTTCCCAAGTTATAAGTAGCCCTTGATCTTCTATCAACTTAAGCCTGCTTTCTATAACACCTCTCCTGGATGGGGGTAGGGGGGTTGGGGTGGGATGGAGAATCTTTAGCTAGCATTTGTCCCATTTCAGCCAAAAAAGATTACTAGTTTAGTCTTTAAGAAAATAAGTTCCCTGTTTGTCTATTATACTCACCTAAGTTCCTGGTCACTGGAGACTTCTTCAGTGAAAGTAGAATCTTTGTTTCCCATGGTTGGGTGCCAAATGTGATGACTGCATATTTAAAATCAGCCAGAATCAGGAATTCAGGTTAAAGAAAAATCTTCAATCTTTATTCTCAGTAGAGGTGAAGAAGGATTGCGATAGCAATATGGGCAACTGTGACAGGAAGCCAGCTAGCAAAGGTGAAGGGGGATTGCAGGTGAAAAGGGGGACCGAGGTGAAGGGCGGTCACGATAGCAATGTGAGCAGCTGTGACAAGATGCCAGCCAGCAGTCTCTCTTTTCGCTTCCCTTTCCACTCCCCTGCCTCCACCTACCAAAATCGTCATTTCCTATACAACACATCAGGACTTGCACAAAGAGTGGGCAGAGGCCATTCTTTCTCCAAGCATATATATTAATAGAGTATGGTCCAATTATTATTTAGCCTCATGTCTTGGGACCTCAGTGCATCAACTCAAGCCTCAGCCCATTACAGACAGCCTTCATTTCAGTTCAGCAATCATCCCAAATACAGCCAGGTGTTAAAATCCAAATCCTTTATTGTCTCTTCCAAGTCTTATCTCCTTTCCTAGGGCCTGGTTAGCTTTTTAGGGACCTTTCTCTCTACTTGATTCTGTGGGCTTAAGCTCCTGCCACCAGTCCTTTGTCTTCTCTGCTTCTGTCAGCTTCTTGGGTCCTCCTGAATGTGTTGGTTTCTTTTTTTTTTTTTTTTTTTTCTTTTTTTTTTTTTAATTTTTTATTTAATAATTACATTATATTTACACTCATTTCTGTTCCGATTTTTTTCCCCCTCCCTCCCTCCACCCCCTCCCCTAGATGGCAAGCAGTCCTTTATATGTTGGATATGGTGCAGTATATCCTAGATACAATATATGTTTGCAGAACCGAACAGTTCTCTTGTTGCGTAGGGAGAATTGGATTCAGAAGGTATAAATAATCCGGGAAGAAAAACAAAAATGCAGATAGTTCACATTCGTTTCCCAGTGTTCTTTCTTGGGTGTAGCTGCTTTTGTCCGTCATTTATCAATTGAAACTCAGGTCTCTTTGTCAAAGAAATCCACTTCCATCAAAATATGTCCTCATACAATATCGTTGTCGAAGTGTATAATGATCTCCTGGTTCTGCTCATTTCACTTAGCATCAGTCCATGTAGGTCTCTCCAAGCCTCTCTGTATTCACCCTGCTGGTCATTTCTTACAGAACAATAATATTCCATAACATTCATATACCACAATTTACCCAGCCATTCTCCAATTGATGGGCATCCATTCATTTTCCAGTTTCTAGCCACTACAAACAGGGCTGCTACAAACATTTTGGCACATACAGGTCCCTTTCCCTTCTTTAGTATTTCTTTGGGATATAAGCCCAATAGAAACACTGCTGGATCAAAGGATATGCACATTTTGATAATTTTTTGGGCATAATTCCAGATTGCTCTCCAGAATGGTTGGATTCGTTCACAACTCCACCAACAATGCATTAGTGTCCCAGTTTTCCCACATCCCCTCCAACATTCATCATTATTTTTTCCTGTCATCTTAGCCAATCTGACAGGTGTGTAGTGGTATCTCAGAGTTGTCTTAATTTGCATTTCTCTGATCAATAATGATTTGGAACACTCTTTCATATGAGTGGTAATAGTTTCAATCTCATCCTCTGAAAATTGTCTGTTCATATCCTTTGACCATTTATCAATTGGAGAATGGCTTGATTTCTTATAAATTTGAGTCAGTTCTCTATATATTTTGGAAATGAGGCCTTTATCAGAACCTTTAACTGTGAAAATGTTTTCCCAGTTTGTTGCTTCCCTTCTAATCTTGTTTGCATTAGTTTTATTTGTACAAAGGCTTTTTAATTTGATGTAATTGAAATTTTCTATTCTGTGATCAGTAATGGTCTCTAGTTCATCTTTGGTCACAAATTTCTTTCTCCTCCACAAGTCTGAGAGATAAACTATTCTATGTTCCTCTAATTTATTTATAATCTCATTCTTTATGCCTAGGTCATAGACCCATTTTGATCTTATCTTGGTATATGGTGTTAAGTGTGGGTCCATGCCTAATTTCTGCCATACTAATTTCCAATTATCCCAGCAGTTTTTATCAAATAATGAATTCTTTTCCCAGAAGTTAGGGGCTTTGGGTTTGTCAAACACTAGATTGCTATAATTGACTATTCTGTCTTGTGAGCCTAGCCTTTTCCACTGATCCACTAATCTATTTCTTAGCCAATACCAAATGGTTTTGGTGACTGCTGCTTTATAATATAATTTTAGATCAGGTACAGCTAGGCCACCTTCATTTGATTTTTTTTTCATTAGTTCCCTTGAGATTCTCGACTTTTTATTGTTCCATATGAATTTTGTTGTTATTTTTTCTAGATCAATAAAATATTTTCTTGGAAGTCTGATTGGTATAGCACTAAATAAATAGATTAGTTTAGGGAGTATTGTCATCTTTATTATGTTCGCTCGGCCGATCCAAGAGCACTTAATATTTTTCCAATTATTTAAGTCTGACTTTATTTGTGTGGAGACTTTTTTATAATTTTGCTCATATAATTCCTGACTTTCCTTTGGTAGATAGATTCCCAAATATTTTATGGTATCAACAGTTATTCTGAATGGAATTTCTCTTTGTATCTCTTGCTGTTGGGTTTTGTTGGTGATGTATAAAAATGCTGAGGATTTATGGGGATTTATTTTGTAGCCAGCTACTTTGCTAAAATTATGAATTATTTCCAATAGCTTTTTGGTAGAATCTCTGGGGTTCTCTAGGTATACCATCATATCATCTGCAAAGAGTGATAGTTTGGTTTCCTCATTGCCTACTCTAATTCCTTTTATATCTTTCTCGACTCTTATTGCCGAGGCTAGTGTTTCTAATACGATATTAAATAATAATGGTGATAGTGGGCAACCTTGCTTCACTCCAGATCTTACTGGGAAAGGTTCCAGTTTTTCCCCATTGCATATGATGCTTACTGATGGTTTTAAATATATGCTCCTGACTATTTTAAGGAAAAGTCCATTTATTCCTATGCTCTCAAGTGTTTTTATTAGGAATGGATGTTGGGTTCTATCAAATACTTTTTCTGCATCTATTGAGATGATCATATGGTTTTTGTTTGTTTGGTTATTGATATAGTCAATTATGCTAATAGTTTTCCTAATATTGAACCAGCCCTGCATTCCTGGTATGAATCCTACTTGGTCATAGTGTATTATCCTGGTGACAATTTTCTGTAATCTTTTTGCTAATATTTTATTTAAGATTTTAGCATCAATATTCATTAGGGAGATTGGTCTATAATTTTCTTTCTCTGTTTTCAGCCTACCTGGTTTAGGTATCAGTACCATATCTGTGTCATAAAAGGAGTTTGGTAGGACTCCTTCAATCCCTATTTTTTCAAATAGTTTATATAACATTGGAGTTAATTGTTCTTTAAATGTTTGGTAGAATTCACATGTAAATCCATCTGGTCCTGGGGATTTTTTCTTAGGGAGTTGATTGATAGTTTGTTCTATTTCTTTTTCTGAGATGGGACTGTTTAGGATATTTACTTCTTCCTCTGTTAGTTTGGGCAAGCTGTATTTTTGGAGGTATTTTTCTATTTCATTTAAGTTGTCGAATTTATTGGCATAAAGTTGGGCAAAGTAACTCCTAATTATTGCTCTAATTTCCTCTTCGTTAGTGGTGAGTTCTCCCTTTTCATTTTTAAGACTAACAATTTGATTTTCCTCTTTCCTTTTTTAATCAGATTTACTAAGGGTTTGTCTATTTTGTTGGTTTTTTCATAGAACCAACTCTTAGTTTTATTAATCAATTCAATAGTTTTTTTACTTTCAATTTTATTGATCTCACCTTTTACTTTTAGAATTTCAAGTTTAGTGTTTGACTGGGGGTTTTTAATTTGTTCCTTTTCTAGCATTTTTAATTGCAAACCCAATTCATTGACCTTCTCTTTCTCTATTTTATACAAATAGGCCTCTAGAGATATGAAATTTCCCCTTATTACCGCTTTGGCTGCATCCCATACATTTTGGTATGATGTCTCATTATTATCGTTTTCTTGGGTGAAGTTATTAATTATGTCTATGATTTGCTGTTTTACCCAATCATTCTTTAGTATGAGATTATTTAGTTTCCAATTATTTTTTGGTCTACTTCCCCCTGCTTTTTTGTTGAATGTAATTTTCATTGCATCGTGGTCTGAAAAGGATGCATTTACTATTTTGCCTTACTACATTTGAGTTTGAGGTTTTTATGTCCTAATATATGGTCAATTTTTGTATAGGTTCCATGAACTGCTGAAAAGAAAGTGTATTCCTTTCTGTCTCCATTACATTTTCTCCAGAGATCTATCATATCTAGCTTTTCTAGTATTCTATTTACCTCTTTGACTTCTTTCTTATTTATTTTCTGGTTTGATTTATCTAATTCTGAGAGTGCAAGGTTAAGATCTCCCACTATTATAGTTTTACTGTCTATTTCTTCTTGCAGCTCTCTTAGTTTCTCTTTTAAGAATTTAGATGCTACCCCACTTGGTGCATATATGTTTAATATAGATAGTGCTTCATTATCCATGCTACCCTTTAGCAAGATATAGTGTCCTTCCTTATCTCTTTTAATTAGGTCAATTTTTGCTTTAGCTTGATCTGAGATCAGGATGGCTACCCCTGCTTTTTTGACTTCACCTGAAGCATAGTAGATTTTGCTCCAACCTTTTACCTTTAACCTGCATGTATCTCCCCGCTTCAGGTGTGTTTCCTGTAAACAACATATTGTAGGATTCTGGCTTTTAATCCATTCTGCTAACCGCTTCCTCTTTATGGGGGAGTTTACCCCGTTCACATTTATGGTTAGAATGACCAATTCTGTATTACTTGCCATCTTGTTAACCCCGGTTTATGCTTTCCTCCCTTCTTTCCCCTTTCCCCCCTTCCAAGTATTAAGCTTGTGAGCACCCCTTGCTTCTCACAGCCCTCCCTTTTTAGTGTCCCTCCCCCCGCCTTAGAGTTCCTCCCCCTATCTTACCCCTTTCCCTCCCAGTTCCCGTATTCCCTTCGCTTAGCTTATTCCTTCCCTTTCCACTTTTCCCTTCTCACTTTTCAATGAGATGGGAGAAGTTTCACCATAGATTGAATATGTCTTAAGATTTTTCACTTAAAGCCAATTCTGAAGGCAGTAAGATACCCACTATATTCATCCCCCTCCATTCTTTCTCTCAGATATAATAGGTTTCCTATGCCTCTTCATGAGATGTACTACCCCCACTTTACCCTTTTTCTGGTACAATGTCCTTTCCACATCAATTTCTAGAACAAGGTATACATGTATTCTTTATACATCTATATAGTCAAAATATAGTTCCCAAGATTAATCTTTACCTTTTTAGATTTCTCTTGAGTTCTATATTTGTAGATCAAACTTTTTGTTAAGTTCTGGTTTTTTCATCAGAAATAGATGAAATTCGCTTACTTCGTTGAATGTCCATCTTCTTCCCTGGAAAAAGATGCTCATTCTCGCTGGGTAAGTTATTTTTGGTTGCATACCAAGTTCCTTAGCCTTTCGGAATATCATATTCCAGGCCCTTCGATCTTTTAATGTGGATGCTGCCAGATCCTGGGTGATCCTTATTGTGGCTCCTTGATACTTGAATTGGGTTTTTCTAGCCGCTTGCAATATTTTTTCTTTCATCTGAGGGTTCTGGCATTTGGCCACTATATTCCTTGGTGTTTTGATTTTAGGATCCCTTTCAGTGGGTGATCGATGAATCCTTTCAATGTTTATTTTTTCCTCTGTTCCTATGACTTCTGGGCAGTTCTCTTTGATAATTTCCTGGAAGACAGTGTCCAGGCTTTTTTTTTCATCATGTTTTTCTGGGAGTCCAATGATTCTC
>NW_026261943.1:0-11933 GCF_016432865.1 Antechinus flavipes | reverse complement strand
TTTTGTTAAGTTCTGGTTTTTTCATCAGAAATAGATGAAATTCGCTTACTTCGTTGAATGTCCATCTTCTTCCCTGGAAAAAGATGCTCATTCTCGCTGGGTAAGTTATTTTTGGTTGCATACCAAGTTCCTTAGCCTTTCGGAATATCATATTCCAGGCCCTTCGATCTTTTAATGTGGATGCTGCCAGATCCTGGGTGATCCTTATTGTGGCTCCTTGATACTTGAATTGGGTTTTTCTAGCCGCTTGCAATATTTTTTCTTTCATCTGAGGGTTCTGGCATTTGGCCACTATATTCCTTGGTGTTTTGATTTTAGGATCCCTTTCAGTGGGTGATCGATGAATCCTTTCAATGTTTATTTTTTCCTCTGTTCCTATGACTTCTGGGCAGTTCTCTTTGATAATTTCCTGGAAGACAGTGTCCAGGCTTTTTTTTTCATCATGTTTTTCTGGGAGTCCAATGATTCTCAGATTGTCTCTCTCATCCTGCCTGGTTGTGCAATCAGCACCATGGAGGTGTCATAAAAGGTATTTGGTAGGAGTTCTCCTTTCCCCATTTTGTCAAATAGTTTATATAGCAATGGAATTAATTGGTCTTTGAATATTTGGTAGTATTCACATGTAAATCCAAATGGCCCTGGAGATTTTTTTCTAAGGGATTTGATTGATAGCTTGTTCTATTTCTTTTTCTAAAATGGGACTACTTAAATCGCTCTTCTGTTATCCTGGGCAATCTTTGTTTTTGTAGATATTCTTCCATTTTACTTAGATGATCAAATTTATTGGCATAGAATTGGGCAAAATAACTCCTAATTATTGCTCTAATTTCCTTTTCATTGGTAGAAAGTTTTAGCTTTTCATTTTTGAAACTAATGATTTGATTTTCTTCTTTACCTTTTCTAATCAAATTAAATAAAGTTTTATTTTGTTAGGTTTATTTTTCATAAAACCAAGTCTTAGTTTTATTTTTTAATTCAATAGTTTTCTTATTTTCAGTTTTATTAATCACTCTTCTATTTTCAGAATTTCAAATTTAGTATTTAATTGAAGGTTTTTAATTTGTTTTTTTTTTTTTTTTTTTTAGTTTTTAGCCCAATTCATTCATCTTCTCTTTCTCTACTTTTTTTTCAAGTAAGGCTCTAGAGATATAAAATTTCCCATTATAACTGCTTTGGTGGTATCCTACAAATTTTGGTGTGTTGTCTCATTTTCATTCTCTTGGATGAAGTTATTAATTGTGTCTATTATTTGTTGTTTCACCCGTTGATTCTTTAGTTTTTTTAGTTTCCAATTTATTTTTGGTCTATTTTGCCATGGCCTTTTGATGCATGTGACTGTTACTGCATCATGATCTGAAAAAAATGCATTTACAATTTCTGGCTTCTGCATTTGATTTGCCTTAACACATCATCAATTTTTGCATAAGTTCCATGAACCACTCAGAAAAAAAGTAAACTCCTTTTCTGTCTCCATTCAGTTGTCTCCAATCAATGGTCTGTCATACCTAACTTTTCTAATATTTTATTTACCTTCTTAATGTCTTTCCTATTTATTTTGTCATTTGGTTTATCTAGTTCTGAGAGAGCAAGGTTGAGATCCCCCACTAGTATAGTCTTGTTGTCTATTTCTTCTTGCATCTCCCTTAACTTCTCCTTTAGAAATTTGAATACTATACCACTTGATGCTTATGTATTGCTTCATCTTCTATGGTACTCTTTAGTAAGATATAGTTTCTTTCCTTATCTGTTTTAAATAGATCTATCTTTGCTTTAGCTTAATCTGATATCAGGATTCCTACCCCTGCTTTTTTTTACTTCACCTAAAGCATAATAGATTCTACTCCAGCCCATTACCTTCACTCTGTATGTAATACAGAGTGCTTTAAATGTGTTTCTTGTAAACATATTGTAGAATTCTGGCTTGTAATCCAGTCTGCTATCTGCTTCCATTTTATGGGGAATTTCATCCCATTCCCATTCACAGTTAAAATAACATTCTGTATTTCCTGCCACCTTATTTACCCTGTTATGCTTTTCTCTTTTCTTTCCTCCTCCCCTCCTCTCCAGTATTTTCCTTTTGATGACTACCTCCCTCAACCAGTCCTCCCCCTTTAAAGTCCCCTCTTTTTTTACACCTTTCCCCTAATATTTGTGTTTTCCTTTCTATTAGTCTTTTCCTTTCTTTTCCCCCTTTCCCTTTCACTTCCCTTTAAGGTGAGACAAGTTTCTCTGTGAAACCAAATATGTTTGACATTCTCTCTTAGAGCTGAATGTGATGAGAGTAACATTTACACAATGCTCATCCCCCTCCCTTCTTTCCCTCAATTATAATAGGTTTTCTTTGCCTCTTCAGAAGATGCAATTTTCTTTTTTTTACCTGCCTTTTTCCTCTTTTTCCAGTGTGATCCCCTTTCCATCTCTAGTTTCTTTTTCATGAAATGGAAACCATTAGGAACTTTAGGATTTGATGTCCGTTCTCTCTCTCCATAATTGCTGTCTATGGTGAGAGTTCTTTTTGATTTTTTATTCACTTTTTTAAGGCTTGAAGTCTGTTCAATGCAAAAGAGCCACAGTTGCTTTAATTTGCCCTGGGCCATTCTGCTGATTTCCAGTGTTGGGTAATGATGGCTGGGTCCAGCATTCTTCTAGGGCTCAATGGTTTATAATTTGCCAAACTTGGCAAATCTACCAAACCACCTGCTTGCAACTGGAACAGAGTAGCTTAAGAGGCTCACAGGAGATTCCCAGCTGTGTGGAAGCTTCAAAGCTCTGACTTCCTGCCACAGCTCCTTGCTCCAGTCTCCCTGTACTGTGGTCTGGGCTAGGCAGACTGTCCTCCTACCCTTTTGAAACAGCCTTGTTCTGAAGTTCTCCCAAGGTACCATCTTCTAGGAATGTGTTGTACTCCACATATTTGTGAATTCTTAGATTCCAAGACTTGTTCAGAAGCTCAATCTAGTGTTAGTTTAAAAGACAGAGGAGGTCACAGAAAATTGTGTTTGCTCTCTACCATCTTGGCTCTGCCTCCCAACACTCATCCTTTCAAAACTTTGTGTTACACATTTTTCTCCCTTCCTTGTCCCAAACTCTTCCCCTAGAGGGCAGGTAACCCAATATATGTTAAAGGTGTAGAATTCTTCCATATATATGTATGTATGTATGAATGTGTGTGTGTGTGTGTGTGTGTGTGTGTGTATTAACACAGTTATCATGCTGCACAAGAAAAATCAGATGAAAAAGGGGGAAAAAAAGGAAATAAAATGCAAGAAAACAATAATGAAAAAGAGTAAAAATACTAAGTTTTGGTCTGCCCTCAGTCCTCACAGTCTTCCCTCTGGGTATATTTGATTTTCTTCATTATAAGTCGACTAGCTTGAATCATCTCATTGTTGAGAAGAGACACAAGCCACATGCATTCAGAATTGATCATTCTATAATCTTGCTGTTGCTGTGTACACTCATTTCACTTAACATCGGTTCATGTTCTACTGATCGTTTCTTATAGAAAACAATATTCTATAATATTAATAGAACCACAATTTATTCAGCGATCCTTCAAGTGATGGGCATCCACTCCATTTCCAGTTTCTTTCCTTCTTTAATGATCTCTTTGAGATACGGACCAAGTACAGACACTTCTGGATCAAATGGTATACACAATGTGATAATCCTTTGGGCATAGATTCAAATTTTTCTCCAGAATGGCTGGATCAATTCACAATTCCACCAACAATGTATTAGTGTTCTTATTTTCTCACATCCCCTCCAGCTTTCATCATTATCTTGTCCTGTCCTTAACTAATCGGACAGGTTGGTAGTGGTACCTCAGAGTTCTCTTAACTTGAAATTTTCTGATCAATAGTGATATAGAGTACCTTTTCATATGACCAGAAATGGTTTCAATTTCTTCATTAGAAAATTGTCTTTTCAAATCCATTAACCATTTATTAGTTGCAGAATGACTTGAATTCTGATAAATTTGAGGCAGTTCTGCATATATTTAAAAATGAAGCCTTTATCAGAATCTTTGAATATAATTTTTCCCCAAGTTGATTGCTTCCCTTCTAATCTTCTCTGCATTGGTTCTCTTTTTGAGAAAACTTTTCAACTTAATGTAATCAAAATGGACTATTTTTCATTTCATAATGTACTACAATTCTTCTTTGGTCACCAATTCTTTCCATCTCCACAGGTCTGAGAGCACGACTATCCTTTGTTCTTCTGATTTGCTTATAAAATCACTATGTCTAAATCATGAACTCATTTAAACCTTTTCTTGATATGGAGTGTGTTTCATGTGGGTCAGTGCCCAGTCTCTGCCATACTAATTAACAATTTTCCCTCCAATTTTTGTCACATAGTGAGTTCTTATCCCCAAATGTACTTACTTTTTAAAAAAAGAACATTACACCAAATATCTGAATTAATTGATCTGTTTAATATTTTCCATTAAAATTTAATGAATATTTACAGTAAGGAAGTATAATGATTAGAAGACTAAACTTGGAATCAGTAAAACTCAAGTTCACATTTAGCATCAGGAGCTTAGGGGCTGTGGGATAACTCTTTTTGCCTCAGTTCACTCTCTGTTGCCTCATGTGTAAAACAGGGTTATCACTTAGACCTGCCTCCTAAGTTGAGATTAGAAAATGAGAGAAAATCTGTCAAGTATTTGAAAATTTAAAGGCCTGCATAGAGATTAATTGTGTGGTGTTGTTATTACATTCTGGATTGGGACGTGGAACAGTGTTTGACAACTTGAGAAGGCAGAAATGGCATCCTTATCAAATTTACATATGACACAAAGCTGAGAGGAGTAGCTAATACACTTTATAAGGGGAAGATGCTTGATAGGTCAAAACATTAGACCAAAGATAACTTGAAATGTAACAGTGATAAATATCAGATCTGAAATAGATCCATTTCTACCTGGGGAAAGGCACTTTGTTTTTAAGAATTTATTTGACTAGTCAACTGTTTAAATGGCCCCAACACAAAATACTCATGTAAGAAAGCACCAATATAAAAGTAACATCCTCTTTCTCTATGTTTCCCTACTCAGTTCATACCTGACATTTTGTAATCTGTTCTGGATGACATTTTAAAATGGTTATATCTACTCCCCTGTCTGGTCTCAACTTCAGAGAACAAGAACAAGTATATCACTTCTAAATTCACCACCAAGTTGCTTTCTTCAGGCTCCTCTCCCCACTGATAGCAGCATTGGAGGATGAGAGTACCACACACTTACAACTTTGTTCCTTTAGGGACAGCAAACCTGGACTCTCACATAACTCTTCTTTGCATGTGATGCCCTAACTGGTTTCAGTTTCAAGGAATACAAAGTGTTAGTACCTGGTATCCCTCATGTCCCATTTTTTTTCTGCTTATCCTTAATTTTCATGTCTACAGTGTTGCACTGTCTCCTCTTTTAAACTGTAAGCTCATTGAGGAAAGGGAGTTTCTTTTTAAGTGTTGTATACCTAAAATTAAGTAGAATGTGCAGCATATCATAGGCATTCATTGGATGTTTATTGGATTGGATTTATTTGAAAGTATCCACAGGAAAGCCAACAAAATGAAAAAAAAAACTTAATTCCATTTCAGTTGAATTGTTTGAATTGTTTAGGATGACTAAAGATAAGTTTCAGTGGGAATAGCTGCATTCAAGTATTTGGAGAAGAATTTCAACTTGATCTGTTTTGTCCTAAGAATTCAGCAACAGGAATAAGAGTTAAAGCTGAAATGGAATCAATTAAGTTTGATGTTAAGAAATTCTTCCTAATTTGGGTGTTTTGCAAAACAGATTGAGTTGGTGGTCAATTTTCTTTCATTAAAGGTGTTTGGGCAAATGCAGGAGGTTCAATTACCAAATGTGTCATAATGGGGTTTATATTTTTGGTATGGGAGGAGGCCATTAGAAGGCTACAGAGGTCCCTTCCAATTCTAATGTGCAATTATGTAAGAGTGCTTGCAGTGGTAGGGTTGAAATAAATGTTTATGGAAATTTGAAATGTGTAGTTAATTGAGTCCTACCTCTCCTCAGTTAATAGATGAAGAAATCAAGGCACAGAAAGGTTAAGTGATCTGTCCAGAGTCACATAGGTAGTAAGCATCTGAAATAAGATTTGAACTTAAGACTTCCTGAGTCCAAGTCCAATTATTTGTCAACAAAAAGTGAGGCCCTTGAAGGGGGGTATCTGGATTTAAGGGAGAGCTTTTGATCTTTTCTCTAATGTTCTACCCTTAATCCTTGGGACAAAACTTAGAAAAATACTTATAAATGTTATCCCCAGTTTAGTAACATCTCTCTTTTTTTTTTTTTTTTTTTTTTTTTTATAATAAATTTTATTTTATTTAATAATAACTTCGCATTGACAGAATCCATGCCAGGATAATTTCTACACGACATTATCCCTTGCAATCACTTATGTTTCGTTTTTTCCCCTCCCTCCCTCCTCCCCCCCCCCCTCAGGATGGCAAGCAGTCCTATATATGCTAAACATGTTGCAGTATATCCTAGATACAATACATATTTGCAGAACCAAACAGTTCTCTTGTTGCACAGGGAGAATTGGATTCAGAAGGTAAAAATAACTCGGGAAGAAAATCAAAATTGCAAATAGTTCACATTCATTTCCCAGTATTCCTTCTTTGGGTGTAGCTGTTTCTGTCCATCATTTCTCCAATGAAACTCAGTTAAGTCTCTTTGTCAGAGAAATCCACTTCCATCAGAATACATCCTCATACAATATCGTTGTCGAAGTGTATAATGATCTCCTGGTTCTGCTCATTCTCACTTAGCATCAGTCCATGTAGGTCTCTCCAAGCCTCTCTGTATTCATCCTGCTGGTCATTCCTTACAGAGCAATAATATTCCATAACGTTCATATACCACAATTTACCCAGCCATTCTCCAATTGATGGGCATCCATTCATTTTCCAGTTTCTAGCCACTACAAACAGGGCTGCTACAAACATTTTGGCACATACAGGTCCCCTTCCCTTTTTTAGTATCTCTTTGGGGTATAAGCCCAATAGAAACACTGTTGGATCAAAGGGTATGCACAGTTTGATAACTTTTTGGGCATAATTCCAGATCGCTCTCCAGAATGGCTGGATTCGTTCACAACTCCACCAACAATGCATCAATGTCCCCGTTTTCCCGCATCCCCTCCAACATTCATCATTGTTTTTTCCTGTCATCTTAGCCAATCTGACAGGAGTGTAGTGATATCTCAGAGTTGTCTTAATTTGCATTTCTCTGATCAATAGTGATTTGGAACACTCTTTCATGTGAGTGGTAATAGTTTCAATTTCTTCATCTGAAAATTGTCTGTTCATATCCTTTGACCATTTATCAATTGGAGAATGGCTTGATTTTTTATAAATTTGAGTCAGTTCTCTATATATTTTGGAAATGAGGCCTTTATCAGAACCTTTAATTGTAAAGATGTTTTCCCAGTTAGTTACTTCCCTACTAATCTTGTTTGCATTCGTTCTGTTTGTACAAAGGCTTTTTAATTTGATATAATCAAAATTTTCTATTTTGTGATTGGTAATGGTCTCTAGTTCATCTTTGGTCACAAATTTCTTTCTCCTCCACAAGTCTGAGAGATAAACTATCCTATGTTCTTCTAATTTATTTATAATCTCGTTCTTTATGCCTAGGTCATGGACCCATTTTGATCTTATCTTGGTATGTGGTGTTAAGTGTGGGTCCTTGCCTAATTTCTGCCATACTAATTTCCAGTTATCCCAGCAGTTTTTATCAAATAATGAAATCTTATCCCAAAATTTAGAATCTTTGGGTTTGTCAAACACTAGATTGCTATAGTTGACTATTCTGTCTTGTGAACCTAACCTTTTCCACTGATCAACTAATCTATTTCTAAGCCAATACCAGATGGTTTTGGTGACTGCTGCTTTATAATATAATTTTAGATCAGGTACAGCTAGACCACCTTCATTTGATTTTTTTTTCATTAATTCCCTTGAGATTCTCGACTTTTTATTGTTCCATATGAATTTTGTTGTTATTTTTTCTAAATCATTAAAATATTTTCTTGGAAGTCTGATTGGTATAGCACTAAATAAATAGATTAGTTTAGGGAGTATTGTCATCTTTATTATATTTGCTCGGCCTATCCAAGAGCACTTAATATTTTTCCAATTATTTAAGTCTGACTTTATTTGTGTGAAAACTTTTTTGTAATTTTGCTCATATAATTCCTGACTTTCCTTTGGTAGGTAGATTCCCAAATATTTTATGCTATCAACAGTTATTTTGAATGGAATTTCTCTTTGTATCTCTTGCTCTTGGATTTTGTTGGTGGTGTATAAGAATGCTGAGGATTTATGGGGATTTATTTTGTATCCTGCTACTTTGCTAAAATTATGAATTATTTCTAATAGCTTTTTAGTAGAATCTCTGGGGTTTTCTAGGTATACCATCATATCATCTGCAAAGAGTGATAGTTTGGTTTCCTCATTGCCTACTCTAATTCCTTTAATCTCTTTCTCGACTCTTATTGCAGAGGCCAGTGTTTCTAATACAATATTGAATAATAATAGTGATAGTGGGCAACCTTGCTTCACTCCAGATCTTACCGGGAAAGGTTCCAGTTTTTCCCCATTGCATATGATGCTTACTGAAGGTTTAAAATATATGCTCCTAACTATTTTAAGGAAAAGTCCTTTTATTCCTATGCTCTCAAGTGTTTTTATTAGGAATGGCTGTTGGATTTTATCAAATGCTTTTTCTGCATCTATTGAAATGATCATATGGTTTTTGTTTGGTTGGTTGTTGATATAGTCAATTATGTTAATAGTTTTCCTAATATTGAACCAGCCCTGCATTCCTGGTATAAATCCTACTTGGTCATAGTGTATTATCCTGGGGATGATTTTCTGTAATCTTTTTGCTAATATTTTATTTAAGATTTTAGCATCAATATTCATTAGGGAGATTGGTCTATAATTTTCTTTCTCTGTTTTCAGCCTACCTGGTTTAGGTATCAGTACCATATCTGTGTCATAAAAGGAGTTTGGTAGGACTCCTTCAATCCCTACTTCTTCAAATAGTTTATTTAGCATTGGAGTTAATTGATCTTTAAATGTTTGATAGAATTCAGATGTAAATCCATCTGGTCCTGGGGTTTTTTTCTTAGGGAGTTGATTGATAGTTTGTTCTATTTCTTTTTCTGAGATAGGAGTGTTTAGGATATTTACTTCTTCCTCTGTTAGTTTAGGTAAGCTATATTTTTGGAGGTATTCTTCTATTTCATTTAAGTTGTCGAATTTATTGGCGTAAAGTTGGGCAAAGTAACTCCTAATTATTGCTCTAATTTCCTCTTCGTTAGTGGTGAGTTCTCCCTTTTCATTTTTAAGACTAACAATTTGATTTTCCTCTTTCCTTTTTTTAATCAGATTTACTAAGGGTTTGTCTATTTTGTTGGTTTTTTCATAGAACCAACTCTTAGTTTTATTAATCAATTCAATAGTTTTTTTACTTTCAATTTTATTGATCTCTCCTTTTATTTTTTGAATTTCAAGTTTAGTGTTTGATTGGGGGTTTTTAATTTGTTCCTTTTCTAGCATTTTTAGTTGCAAGCCCAATTCATTGACCTTCTCTTTCTCTATTTTATACAAATAGGCCTCTAGAGATATGAGATTTCCCCTTATTACCGCTTTGGCTGCATCCCATACATTTTGGTATGATGTCTCATTATTATCATTTTCTTGGATGAAGTTATTAATTATGTCTATAATTTGCTGTTTCACCCAATCATTCTTTAGTATGAGATTATTTAGTTTCCAATTATTTTTTGGTCTACTTTCCTGTGGCTTTTTATTGAATGTAATTTTCAATGCATCATGGTCTGAAAAGGATGCATTCACTATTTCTGCCTTACTGCATTTGAGTTTGAGGTTTTTATGTCCTAATATATGATCAATTTTTGTATAAGTTCCATGAACTGCTGAAAAGAAGGTGTACTCCTTTCTGTCCCATTACATTTTCTCCAGAGATCTATCATATCTAATTTTTCTAGTATTCTATTTATCTCTTTGACTTCTTTCTTATTTATTTTGTGGTTTGATTTATCTAATTCTGAGAGTGCAAGGTTGAGATCTCCCACTATTATAGTTTTACTGTCTATTTCTTCTTGCAGCTCTCTTAATTTCTCTTTTAGGAATTTAGATGCTACACTACTTGGTGCATATATATTTAATATAGATACTTCTTCATTATTCATTCTACCCTTTAGCAAGATATAGTGCCCTTCCTTATCTCTTTTGATTAGATCAATTTTTGCTTTAGCTTGATCTGAGATCAGGATGGCTACCCCTGCTTTTTTGGCTTCACCTGAAGCATAGTAGATTTTGCTCCAACCTTTTACCTTTAACCTGCATGTATCACCCCGCTTCAGGTGTGTTTCCTGTATACAACATATTGTAGGATTCTGGCTTTTAATCCATTCTGCTAACCGCTTCCTCTTTATAGAGGAGTTTACCCCGTTCACATTTATGGTTAAAATGACCAATTCTGTATTACTTGCCATCTTGTTGACCCCGGTTTATGCTTTTCTCCCTTCTTACTCCCTTACCCCCTCCCTTACCCCCCTTCCCAGTATTAAGCTTGTGAGCTCCCCTTGCTTCTCACAGCCCTCCCTTTTTCAGTATCCCTCCCCTCCCCTTAGAGTCCCCCCCCCAACTTACCCCTTTCCCTCCCAGTTCCCGTATTCCCTTCCACTTAGCTTATTCCTTCCTTTTTCACTTTTCCCTTCTCACTTTTCAATGAGGTGGGAGAAGTTTCACCATAGATTGAATATGTCTAAAATTCTTCTCTTACTGCCAATTCTGAAAGCAGTAAAATACTCACTATTTTCATTCCTCTCCATTCTTTCTCTCAGATATACTAGGTTTTCTTTGCCTCTTCATGAAATGTAGTACCCCCACTTTCCCTTTTTTCTAGTACAATGTCCTTTCCTCAACTAGTTTCTAGAACAAGGTATACATGTATTTTTTATACATCTTTACAGCCGAAATATAGTTCCCAAGATTAATCTTTACCTTTTTAGATTTCTCTTGAGTTCTGTGCTTGTAGATCAAATTTTTTGTTAAGTTCTGGCTTTTTCATCAGAAATAGATGAAATTCGCTTATTTCGTTGAATGACCATCTTCTTCCCTGGAAAAAGATGCTCAATCTCGCTGGGTAAGTTATTTTTGGTTGCATACCAAGTTCCTTAGCCTTTCGGAATATCATATTCCAGGCCCTTCGATCCTTTAATGTGGATGCTGCCAGATCCTGGGTGATCCTTATTGTGGCTCCTTGATACTTGAATTGGGTTTTTCTAGCCGCTTGCAGTATTTTTTCCTTTGCCTGAGGGTTCTGGCATTTGGCCACTATATTCCTTGGTGTTTTGATTTTAGGATCCCTTTCAGTAGGGGATCGATGAATTCTTTCAATGTCTATTTTACCTTCTGTTTCTATGACTTTGGGCAGTTCTCTTTGATAATTTCCTGGAAGATAGTGTTCAGGCTTTTTTTTTCATCATACTTTTCTGGAAGTCCGATGATTCTCAGGTTGTCTCTCCTGGATCTGTTTTCCAGGTCTGTTGTCTTCCCCAGAAGGTATTTCACATCCTTTTCCATTGTTTGATTTTTTTGGATTTGCTTGACTGATTCTTCTTGTCTCCTCGAGTCATTCAATTCCAATTGTTCGACCCTGATTTTCAGTGAGGTATTTTTTTCACTCACTTTTTTAAGATCTTTTTCTAATTGTCCAATTGAGTTCTTTTGTTCTGTGGAATTTTTTTCCATTTCGCCAATTTTGTTTTTTAGAGAGCTGTTTCTGTTTCCAGTTCACTAATCCTATTTTTCAAGGATTTGGTTTCTTTATCCACTCTCTCTTTAACTGACTTCTCCAGGCT
>NW_026261942.1:0-30982 GCF_016432865.1 Antechinus flavipes | reverse complement strand
ATTTCCTATTTCTCTATGTTATTCCGACGGCGGAGCGCAGCGCCACGCAAATGGTGGCCACCTCTGGCCGCACGCTGTCGTAGCGTGAGGAGATTTTGGTCGGTGCCTACTGCCCCTATAGGCGGCAGGTGACTGCCGAACATATAACTCATGGAGAACAATGTCTGTATCAATTTTGTTCCTTCGTTCATTATGTAAGGTTGTCTCACCTGTTGCTTTGTTGCCATGACAGCATTGATAAGGCGGCTTTCTTTGATCTCTGCACTGAGATTAAAAAGGAGCGCAATTCGTATCTTTTGCATGCTTGCCGCACAGACCGACTCCCTGCTTCAACACGCATACCGCCACTGAGATTGCAGATTCTGGACTAGCTCATCGTAGCACACCCAGATGACGCTGCAAAAAGAGTGGTACCAGGGACACGCGCTTCAGAAGCGCATGGAGTTTTCATGCGTAGCTGGAACTCTTGATTTCTTGCTGTTGAAAATCTTGAATATGCGCTTTTAACATAGATTCATTAGCAGTAATGCCCTCACTGCTAGACCCCCCTTGGGCAGCGCTATCCATTCCCACTCTACTGCTGATAATTGCTGGAGTCAACGACGTTCTCACCTCGGATCCCACCTACCGCGGTACGTCACATGCGCTACGAATTCCTGAAACACTGTTTCTCGAGCGCCATGGGGACGCGCAAGTGCTGAATATCAGGAGAGTGAGAGCAGTGAGGTACGCGCGGTAACCGGCTGGCCGCGGCTGAAATTCTTCATATCCAATTCGTCTGCCTGAGTTACTTCTTCATTACACCTTTGGCAATGTAAGGTATATTTCTAGCTTCACATGTGCTAACTGTTCAGCGCAAGTCACTAAGTGGCTCGGTAGACAACACTGCATGCTGGAAAGACACTTAAAGCTCTCAAACCGTGGGGCCGCAGGTAGTCAGAATACATTCGAGTATGGGAAGTATGGTGCAGCCGAGTGTGGTCTCCTTCGCGTGCGTCTCTACTGCTCTGCCTACACCCAGGCTTATTGTGTGCAGCTCTTGTGATGATTCATCACCTGGTCATCGCTTTTCTGCGAACCAGGTCAAACCATGAAGGTGCTGGCAAGCTACGCCTCTGCATCATCTAACAAGTGTGCGACGATGTCACTTATGGGCCAGCCTTTTGGTCTGAGATCGGCAAACGAGAATGGGGAGAAAGAAAGGGCAGCTGCGTGTCAGAGGCTGCGTTATCCTGTCTTCAGCCAACGGGACCATGCATGAGCTCGGCCAGGATTTGTCCGCGACGGACTCACATGCAATTCAGCGAAGACCCGCCGGGGGTCAGGAAACATCGGGACTGTCTCCAAGACTCTCTGGCCTTTCGCTCAACGCGGCACGTGTGCATCGTCAGCATATCAGAGTTGGCTGCTGTGCCCATTTGTGCTCACACGCGACCTCCCTGCCTCGAGTACAACACTCCGCTTTTCAGGAACACATCGGCTCCTTGTACCGTAAATTCTGCAGTCGCATTGTTTTCCAAACAAGGTGCCGCGGCAAACGTCTTGACGAAGACGGTGTTTCTGCCATATTGTCTGTGTGGATTTGTCAAGCTCGTAGACGACGACAAGGCGTGAACCCAGTCGCAGTGAACGGAGCTGAACGCCCAGCGGCCGCTTCGGCGCAGACACTACCTACAATCTGACGTATTAGATTTGCAGAACAAGCCGCTGGTCTGGCTAGATGCATGATAATCGTAGCGCTCCGTTTGGCTTTATGCTCGAGCGCCACTTCTCCTCAACCCGTTTGCTAATCGGCCGACCGTCGCTGTCAATCTCATGTGTGCTCAGCTGTTGCTCAACTCGGCAGACTGGAAATGCTCAAAAACGACAGTCCTACCTAGAGATGCACGCCATTGCGTCACCGTCATTGTGGGCACTCGACCTTACTAAGTCACTTGAGGCGACGCTTATAGCACGTACCTCAGAGTGCACACAGCCAATTCGAAGCTGCAGCCTTGATTACTGGCACGTACAACCATTCGACAGGATTTCGTCTCCCTCCGCGTGCAACTGACCCTGTGTGTGTACACCGTACAGTGTTTCAAGGAATGTGTCCACTCATCCGTTGTTGAGGATTTACACAAAAGGAGCCAGCCGTGGTGGTCTGATCTCCGGAAGGCCGCAGCGCCTATACTGAAACACTTATTGCAGCATCCGTAGACTTTCTCGGTAGAATACATCTCTTTTAATAACTAAGGGTCCAAGCGGCTAGCTTCCTGTGCGTTCGTGCCACTTTCGGTTGCACTTCCTTTCACACTGTCGGCAGATGTCTGTATATTCCGCCCGGCAAGCGCTGAACACAGACGCGTAGAGCGGAGAGGGGAAACGAGGTACGCGCATCGCTTGCAGTAGTCCTACAGGGTTGACACGAGCATTTCGAGAGGACAACCCACACATTCCCAATCACGGCTGTTATGGCTGCGCACAGTTCAGGCGTGCGAATTAAGGCATTACTAGCAAACGAGATGGCAGCCCAAAAAGACAACATGGGAGTGCTTTCACGCCGACACGGATGCACATGCTTACCGCGGCCTGAACACACACGGCCGATGACGGTTTGCAGCAATGTGTCGTACTTCGTTGCCGCTTACCCAATATCGGTGTGACCTGGCACAGAGACGACCTACCAGCAGCCGCTCTGCCCCTCCTATACAGCTGCGCTCTTTTCCAACTCGCATGTAAACGCTTCTTCTGCAAGAACTGCAGAAGGTGAGAAGGCGCTCCTCCCAGACAATGTGTGCCAGGTCTAAAACAGTCAAACGCGTGGCCAAGTCTGCAGTGCGTGTCCGAAGCCTCGATAACGTTATTTTCCTGTACGCGTTGTGTCCACCGCAACCCAGCCCACTCGCAGTCCCAAACAGAGTTTCAGGTGTCGTGCCACACCAGAGCACCGCAGGGCACGGTACCCACAGTACACTTATCTCAGCCACACACCAGCGAGAGTAGCGCTGTATTCGAGCTGTCACGATGTTTGGCTCTTGAGCAGCCGCATAAATGTGCAATCCTTACCAGGCATCCTACTGCAACAAAGGCAGCCCACGAGACTTTTGCAAATACACCCAGATTGATCTACTACGACAAAGAG
Source organism: Antechinus flavipes (assembly GCF_016432865.1). Lineage (NCBI taxonomy): Eukaryota > Metazoa > Chordata > Mammalia > Dasyuromorphia > Dasyuridae > Antechinus > Antechinus flavipes. The sequence goes on along the minus strand of NW_026261942.1, from coordinate 27,858 downwards.
GAGCCAGTTTTATGCTATCACAAAACACTGTTAGTGCGTGAAGGCACACACTAGCCATGTCCCTCGACTTATGGCCTCGCGTCCGTGAGCACTTGACGTTAAATTGGAAACCTGTCCGTTTTCTCACGCCCCCGCAGCGGCCGCAGTTTCTTAACAGCAGTGAAGCACTAATGCATTTGAACCTTGACCAGTGTGCCCCGGGATACAAGGTTTAGCCCCGCGCACCTCTGCAAAAGCTAGTCGTTACACTTGTGTGAGCCGAAGTGGCTTTGCAGAAGGCATGCGCCATACGGGGCGCACGAGAGTTTGTCTCAGCTTCCAATGGAAGGTGCCTTCAAATCCTAGCCTGGCACTTGCTGCCTACGCAAAGGCCTCCCGCACGCAGTCTTTCCGACGTTTCCCCCGACAGACTGTCCACATCCAATGAGACACTCGAGACATTGCTTGCGCGATGCGGGCAAATTCACATGTTCCAAAAAGAAGAATCTGTGTACTCAATATCTGTAAAACACCACCCTGTCACGTCTCCTTGTGTTGCTGTGACGTATGTAGCAGCCAGTCGCCGGACGCATCCCTCTGCAACTTCCAGCGTACAGCTTGACGGTCATGACCACCTGCACCACTACATCCGAACGAATCGAAATCAGAACCAGCACCCACCAGGTACGACTGTACAGTCTTCTAATTCAGGTTCACCTCAAGAAACTGCGCCGAGAGCGTGCGCTAGCTCGGCGGCATTTCGTACGGTCCTGAGCAGAGTCGAATGACGTCTGTGCTGTGACTTGATAGTCACGTTGTTACGAGTTATGCCGCAGATATGAAGGAATACGAGCGTCGCATTGTACAGTAACTTATGGCAACCCTGTCATCGTCTTCTGTTGTATGAGACACAAGCTATAGAGCCGCTCTCGCCATCCAGTTGTGTCGACTGTTTAACGTTAGTGGCTACGCCGCCTTGGAGCCTCCACTGAGTCCTGTGGTAGGCTAGAGGTCTACAGAAAACATTACCGAGTCTGCAACTTTTCAGTATACCCACGTTGACAGGGAATCGGCTTTGTGTCGCCTTTCCCTCGAACCTTGTAGCTCTTTGAAAACTAGCGAAATCCCCTCGACTGCACCCATTCCATTGCCCCAAAGATCGACCCGCACGACACTAGGCTTAAGGTCTCAATGCAAAGCGGTGACCTCTCTCCTTGTACCTCTTACACCTGCACATTACAGGTTTCCTGCACGCCTAAGGTGTGTCTCCTGCGCTTTGGTGCCTTCAATGTCCTTCAAAAGTTGTGATCTATCCCCGACAGCCTCAACTTCAGATGTCAATCTCTGCGTACCCGCAGCTATAGGCCCAGTAAAACAGCCGAATGTGCCACTGTCGCATTGGGTGTGGTTGCTCGTTGACTCCAAGCCATGAAACTCCTGAGGAGGACCCTCCGCAGACCACCTTAGTACACGCCAGCTTTGAAACGCGCATTCTGCGATGAATCAACGTTAGAAAAGCCCGTGTGTCGGAGATGTAAGGAGAATCTCTAGAGGCTCTGCTCGTCAAGTGCAACCTACAGATTATCGACTTTGTCCGCAGAGAGCCTATCCTTGCGCACAACCTAGGCATTTTCACGCAAACAAATGCAGCACACGAGAAATAGTATGGTTTTCGTAAATCGCGGCGGGCCGACAGATATGCGCTTTGCCCTGGGACTCTAACGCAGCACAATGCCACGTTGCCAAGGGCGCACAAATACGCACTATCCAGCTCCTGCTTGGATCTCCACTACATCGCAGCGAGAATAACGTCCAGCATCCACGGGATCACTCGCCTCTGCCGATCGTTTCGCTCGTGGTTAGTCCTTTCGACTGCGTACCACTGTCTGCCTCAGGCAGTCTCAGGCACAAGCAAGCGGCTACTTTCTCGCCACCGCCAAGAGGGAAATCAGGCATGCCTCCTTCGCCTCCTGCTTGTATTCCCCCCAGATCCGACATGGAGAATCCAGTTCCTCGCGGCCATCATCCCACGCCGTAGACAGTAGTCGCCCGTTTGCAAGCCAACGCTAGGCGACTGCTGCTGTGACGCCTTGGTCTACTGCAATACCTTCCTGTGAGGTAACTTCTGGGGTAGTCATGCAAATGCTGCTCAAGCGAACTGGAAGGTGTTCTGCCTTACTTGTCGCCTGAGCGACGCCGTCCTTTAGCATCACAAACTTCCCCTGCACAGCACTCATGGCTGACGCTTATGTCTATTTCGTGTCGTGCCAACACCCGCCTTTGGAACAGGCGAGGTGAATAAGGAACTAATGCATGATGCTAGAGCTTCCCATCGTTTTCCATCAGTCGCCATCGCACAATACTCAAGCCGAATGCGTCAACCTGGAACTGCTTTTCTGTTGTAGCATCACCTCACGTCGTGGGCGAGCCATCGGTGTCCACCTCGGAAAATAGGTGTTCACGGATTACCTCATGAACCGTCCATTGACACTGTTATAAACTCTGCGCGTTCTAACCTCTGGACAATGAAACAGGCACCGAAACAGCGGCCGCGCCTCACGAGGTGCTGTGTTCCTAGTCGTTGACCTTTTTCATAGCCCTCTGTGCATCCTCGCTACATAGTCACCATTTGTTTCCTGTGTGCTCAGTTGTTCACGACGCCACAAATGGTCTCGCTCCCAGGCGGCTCCTTTGAGAGAGCCAGCTTCCCAATGCAGAGAACTGGGTTGTCAAATACATGGTTTTGAACCATGTAAGCGTTCACGTGTGCTCAACAGCGACATCATTCCGACATCCGGCACACCGGAGCCTTTTGTACTTGGAAAGAGAAAAATACATTATGTAGAGCCTTGCGAACGTGAGCGTGTCTTCAATCCGCATCTGGGACACCTCATGCAGCCGGCGCTGTCGCATTGTGTGCGCTCGCTTTGCTATACACGAATTCTTACCTTTTGCAGCATTGGCAAGACATTTAGTCTGCAACTAATTTGGGGCAACTATCGGCGTTCGTTGTGCCTCGCCTCACACCTCTTCCCCGGCTACACACGTGACACGCCTCATAATCGAGACCGAAGGCCCCGCTCGAGTCTCTGCTGCGCGTACACTGGCTTCACCGGATCACGCCGGTAAGCGTGTTAAAATGCTATGAGGGCCGTGCGGAGAGTCGAGTGTCTCGGAGAGGAATGTCAGGAGGTGGCAGTTCAAGCGTCCTCAGCAGACACAATTCCGCAGCTCCGTCGTCGTGCTCAATGGAGTCGACTTTAGTGTCCATTCTTCACTGGATCGCATTGTTGCATTCCTGGGTAGATTCGGTTCCTTGGCAAGAGCGCCAACAACTGAAGCTCTACTCTGCAGCCGAGCAAATAAATGCCGCGGAGAGAGGAGCAGACTCTGAAGGCGGACATTGTAACCGCTAGACCACCTCTCAAGGTCCTCTTGCTTGAGGCTCTGAAATGAGCACCCTCGACTGTACAGGCGACTGTGAGTGCACGGCATGGCTCGTATACAGTGATTTCGTAAGAGACAACGAGCCCAGCGGTCTCTTCTTCCGGCCCTTAATCAGTAACCCACTCTCCGTGGAGACACAGAAGAGGCAGATCGTGATCGCGCTTGAGTGGGGGGATGAGATCGACGTTCGCGTCGCTGTTGAAGAAGTTTCACTAGGGACGTCTGGTCGATCGACGGAGCGAAGCGCCACGCAAAATGTGGCCACCTCTGGCCGCACGCTGTCGGTAGCGTGAGGATATTTTGGTCGGTGCCTACTGCCCCTATAGGCGGCAGGTGACTGCCGAACATATAACTCATGGAGAACAATGTTCTGTATCAATTTTGTTCCTTCGTTCATTATGTAAGGTTGTCTCACCTGTTGCTTTGTTGCCATGACAGCATTGATAAGGCGGCTTTCTTTGATCTCCTGCACTGAGATTAAAGAGGACGCCAATTCGTATCTTTTGCATGCTTGCCGCACAGACCGACCCCTGCTTCAACACGCATACCGCCACTGAGATTGCAGATTCTGGACTAGCTCACCGTAGCACACCCAGATGACGCTGCAAAAAGAGTGGTACCAGGGACACACGCGTCAGAAGCGCATGAGTTTCCATGCGTACTGGAACTCTTGATTTCTTGCTGTTGAAAACTTGAATATGCGCTTTTAACATAGATTCATTAGCAGTAATGCCCTCACTGCTAGACCCCCCCTTGGCAGCGCTATCCATTCCCACTTAACTGCTGATAATTGCTGGAGTCAACGACGTTCTCACCTCGGATCCCACCTACCGCAGTTCGTCACATGCGGCTACGAATTCCTGAAACACTGTTTCTCGAGCGCCATGGGGACGCGCAAGTGCTGAATATCAGGAGAGTGAGAGCAGTGAGGTACGCGCGGTAGCCGGCTGGCCGCGGCTGAAATTCTTCATATCCAATTCGTCTGCCTGAGTTACTTCTCATTACACCTTTGGCGATGTAAGGTATATTTCTAGCTTCACATGTGCTAAGTGTTCAGCGCAAGTCAACTAAGTGGCTCGGTAGACAACACCGCATGCTGGAAAGACACTTAAAGCTCTCAACCGTGGGGCCGCAGGTAGTCAGAATACATTCGAGTATGGGAGGTATGGTGCAGCCGAGTGTGGTCTCCTTCGCGTGCGTCTCTACTGCTCTGCCTACACCCAGGCTTATTGTGTGCAGCTCTTGTGATGATCATCACCTGGTCATTCGCTTTTCTGCAAACCTGGTCAAACCATGAAGGTGCTTGGCAAGCTACGCCTCTGCATCATCTAACAATGTGCGGCGATGTCCACTTATGGCCAGCCTTTTGTCTGAGATCGGCAAACGAGAATGGGGAGAAAGAAAGGCAGCTGCGTGTCAGAGGCTGCATTATCCTGTCTTCAGCCAACGGGACCATGCAGAGCTCGGCCAGGATTGTCCGCGACGGACACACATGCAATTCAGCGAAGACCCGCCGGGGGTCAGGAAACATCGGGACTGTCTCCAAGACTCTCTGGCTTTCGCTCCACGCGGCACGTGTGCATCGTCAGCATATCAGAGTTGGCTGCTGTGCCCATTTGTGCTCACACGCGACCTCCCTGCCTCGAGTACAGCACTCCGCTTTTCAGGAACACATCGGCTCCTTGTACCGTAAATTCTGCAGTCGCATTGTTTTCCAAACAAGGTGCCGCGGCAAACTCTTGACGAAGACGGTGTTTGCTGCCATATTGTCTGTGTGGATTTGTCAAGCTCGTAGCCGACGACAAGGCGTGAAACCCAATCGCAGTGAACGGAGCTGAACGCCCAGCGGCCGCTCGGCGCAGACACTACCTACAATCTGACGTATATTAGATTTGCAGAACAAGCCGCTGGTCTGGCTAGATGCATGATAATCGTAGCGCTCCGTTGGCTTTATGCTCGAGCGCCACTTCTCCTCAACCCGTTTGCTAATCGGCCGACCGTCGCTGTCAATCTCATGTGTGCTCAGCTGTTGCTCAACTCGGCAGACTGGAAATGCTCAAAAACGACAGTCCTACCTAGAGATGCACGCCATTGCGTCACCGTCATTGTGGGCACTCGACCTTACTAAGTCACTTGGGGCGACGCTTAAAGCACGTACCTCAGAGTGCACACAGCCAAATCGAAGCTGCAGCCTTGATTACTGGCACGTACAACCATTCGACAGGATTTCGTCTCCCTCCGCGTGCAACTGACCCTGTGTGTGTACACCGTACAGTGTTTTCAAGGAAATGTCCCACTCATCCGTTGTTGAGGATTTACACAAAAGAGCCAGCCGTGGTGTCTGATCTCCGAAGGCGCAGTGCCTATACTGAAACACTTATTGCAGCATCCGTAGACTTTCTCGGTAGAATACATCTCTTTTAATAACTAAGGGTCCAAGCGGCTAGCTTCCTGTGCGTTCGGCCACTTTCGGTTGCACTTCCTTTCACACGTGTCGGCAGATGTCTGTATATTCCGCCCGGCAACGCTTAACACAGACGCGTAGAGCGGAGAGGGGAAACGAGGTACGCGCATCGCTTGCAGTAGTCCTACAGGGTTTGACACGAGCATTTCGATAGGACAACCCACACATTCCCAATCACGGCTGTTATTGCTGCGCACAGTTCAGGCGTGCGAATTAAGGCATTACTAGCAAACGAGATGGCAGCCCAAAAAGACAACATGGAGTGCTTTTCACGCCGACACGGATGCACATGCTTACCGCGCCTGAACACACACGGCCGATGACGGTTTGCAGCAAAGTGTCGTACTTCTCGTTGCCGCTTACCCAATATCGGTGTGACCTGGCACAGAGACGACCTACCAGCAACCGCTCTGCCACCTCCTATACAGCTGCGCTCTTTTCCAACTCGCATGTAAACGCTTCCTCTGCAAGAACTGCAGAAGGTGAGAAGGCGCTCCTCCCCAGACAATTTGTGCCAGGTCTAAAACAGCGCCAAACGCGTGGCCAAGTCTGCATGCGTGTCCGAAGCCTCGATAACGTTATTTTCCTGTACGCGTTGTGTCCACGGCAGCCAGCCCACTCGCAGTCCCAAACAGAGTTTCAGGTGTCGTGCCACACCAGAGCACCGCAGGGCACGGTACCCACAGTACACTTATCTCAGCCACACACCAGCGAGAGTAGCGCTGTATTCGAGCTGTCACGATGTTTGGCTCTTGGCAGCCGCATAAATGTGCAATCCTTACCAGGCATCCTACTGCAACAAAGGAAGCCCACAAAGACTCTTGCAATTTGACCTCTCCTCGTTGAGCGCTGATCTACTACGATGGATGGAAGCCACGATTCATACTACCGCGAATCGCTGTTTTGCGTGAAGATAGACACTAGCCGTTCGCCTCGGCTTATAGCCTCGCGCACGTGAATACCTGATGTCACATAGAACGTATCCGTTCTCTCATGCACACCGCAGAGGGCCGCATCTCTTAACAGCAGGAAGCACTAATACCTCCGAAGTTTGACGGAGCGAATGAGAGTTTTTCTCAGCTTCCAACAAAAGGTGCCTTCAAATCCTGCCTGGCACTTGCTACCTATGCGAAGGCCTCTCACACAGTTCGAAAGGTTCTCCGACAGATTGACCATATTCAATGAGACTTTCGGGCATTCTTTGCGCGCTGCGGGGGGACGAATTCACACGTTGGCAGAAGGAAGCGTGTGTGTGCAATGTCTGCGGAGCACTTGCCTGTCAATGTCTACCTCGGTCTCCTAATATGCATAGTAGCCAGTCGTCAGACTCAAATTTTTGCAACGTGCTGCTTACCCTTTGACGCCTATGACCAACTACACCACTACATCCGACCAATCGGAGTTAGATCCGGCACTCACTCGGCACGACTCTACCGTTTTCAAAATCCACCAATACCACATAAGAAGGCACAAAGCATGCAATCTCTCAGGTGGAAAGAGTGGCCAAGCAGAGAAAAGAGGTAGAAGACGGGTGCCCGCTGGCAATTTTCCTGCATGCATTTGCCACCGTGGTTGTCGTACGCAGCGGACAAACCTCAGGTGCGGTCGGCACACGCGCAAAACTCTTCTTCCCAGCAAGCCGGTCCTAAGACCTGGTATGAAGATTCGCACGGCCTGCGTCGCTTCTGGCGGGCCTCACGTATACGAGTTGCACATGCCTTGACTCAACGCGGAGCTCTCATTCTCTTCGCGCTTGCTGCGACTCTACGCACCGCCACTCTCGATGCCTTGTCTCCGTCGGAATTACTGCCACGCTGGAACAATCGTAAACAGCAATTCCAACTCTTAAGGTTTCGGTAGTCTTATGCGCCGATACTAGGAACATGCGTTTGACTCAATCACTCTCAGCGTTGCGTACAGCAAACGCTGCATGTCGCATGTCTGTGGTTTCAAGTTCAGTCCTTTACTGCTGACATGGGGAAAGGGGTTTGCACAGTTGCACGATTATCAAGTTTCGATTGTCATGTGTACCTGTACATTCTGGCCTGCTTCGAAAGGCTTCCAAGCCTTGTGTTGCCAGTAGAGGGAGAAAATCCTACAGATCAGGTTCTGCATTCTTTGTAATTGTAGCCAATAGAGAAAAGGATTCTGTTGTTGAACTTGTGCGCAAGGTCTCAGACGCTCCTGAGCTGGAGTGGAAGTGAATACACCGGTGTCCTACAGAAGTATGCTTTTCTGCGCATTCTGCAGCCACATGCCCAACAATCTATTTGCCAAGCTCAGCGCACTTCTCGTGGCAGCCTCAAGACTAGCGGAGAACAACTACGGTTTGCAGTGTCACGCGTTGCATTGCGGTGAACATTGAAACAGAACTACACTCTTGTGCCCCAGTACCAACTGCATGGCTGCGTACGTTGGGCTAGCTGCTGCTCCATTCCAACCGAACAGTCATAGTTTAGAAAGAACATCCTACACCACAGACACACACCACCGCGTACCTACCTCCTCCTAAAATCACATGGCCGTAAACGCTTGCAGCAAACCGCTGCATGTCGTTTTCGGTAACTCAAGAGTAATAGGTTCTGATACAGGGACGAAATGAAACCAAAAGCTCTGTCACGTGTGGCACAGCTGCGCTCCGTCCGACTCCCACGTAACCGCCTCTTTTGCTGGCTCAAGAGATGAAAGGCGCTTCACCCAAACAATGTGTGCAAGGTCAAAAACAGCAAAAAGCATGAGTGGCCAAGTCTGCAGTTCGTGTCCGTAACCTCGATAACGTTATTCTCCTGTACGCGCTGTGTGCACCTGCAGCCCAACGCATTCGCAGCTCGCGAGGAATTCAAATGTCGTGCCATACCAGAACACAGCAGGCACGGTAACCCACAGTACACTTACGTCAGCCACACACCAGCGTGAGTAGCGCCGCCATATTTCAGCTATCACGATATTTGGCTCTTGGGCAGACGCATAAATGTGCAGCCCCTAACAGGGCTCTTACTGCAACAAAGAAAGCCCACGAAAGACTTTTGCAAATCTAAGGTTTCTCCCCGTTGGGCCTCTACTTCCACGTCGGTCTACTACGGCGGATCGCCGCCATGATATATACTATCACGATCACTGTCGTTGCGTGAAGCATATACAAGCCCTTCTCCTCGCTCATAGCCTCGCGTACGTCAGCACCTGATGTCACCTTGAGACGTATCCGTTTTGGTCACGCACTCGCAGGGGGCCGCATATCTCAACAGCAGGAAGCACAAATGTATCCGCTTGACCCGTGTGCAGGATACAAGATTCAGCCCTGTGCCGCCTCTCTGCATAACTAGTCGGTACAGTTTTGTCACCGGAAGGGGTTTTGGAAAAGACATCAGCCATACGGAGCACACGGAAGTTTTTTCTCAGCTCCAAAAGAAGGTGGCTTCAAAGCATGGCCTGCATTTGCTGCCTATGCGATGCCTCCCACGCAGTCTTCCAAAAGTTCCCCCGACAGCTGTCCACATCCAATGAGACATTTAAGACATTGCTTGCGCGACGCGGAAACTTCACAACGTTCCAGAAAGAAGGATCTGTGTACTCAATATCTGCCCAGTACTAGCCTGTCACGTCTCCTTCTGTGGCTGTGACATACGTAGCAGCAGCCGCCAGATGCAGCCCTCTGCAACGTCCAGGGAACGCTTGGCGCCGGTGGTGGACAACACCGTCACGCTTGGACGAATCGCTGTCAGATCCGGCTTTCACCCGATACGAGTTCACCGTTTTGTAATTCACCTGTATCATATGGCGCTGCACCTACTTCATGATCTAAGCTCTTCGCCACTTGATACGGCTTTGAGCCGGGTCGAATGACGTCTGAGCTATGTGAGAGATTGTGATGTTAAGAACGACAGCTACTCCTCCTACTATCATAACAGATCCCAACCGTGCTACTACTACGCTGCAGTTTCCTTATTTTCTCTTAGTATAAAGAAGATAATGAAAGTTTTTCCGTGTCCTTCGGCGCTTTCTCAACAACGCGCCACCGCCATGCATACTACTGCTACTGCTACTACTACTACTACTTTCATACCTTCCCGTAAAACCCACACACCCTAATCCTGTTAGTCCCACTCGCTTGGAAATAAACTACTCTCTCGACAGTCCCGTCAATACGAGCATTACATCACATACACGAAGTAAAGCGACCGTCGCACTGTACAGTAATTCATGAGATCCCCGTCATCCTGCGCTGTACTATAAAACAAACAGTGCAGAGCTGCGCTGGTCACTTAATTGCCTCGGCTGTTAAACCATTGGCATCTACGCCACTTCAGACTGCCACATATCCCTGCGGCAGAGAAGAAGTATACGGAAACTCCATTCGTAATCCGCAACTCTCCAGTCTTCCCAAGTCGTCTAATGGAGTCGGCTGCCTAGCTCCTACGGATTGTCGGTGATTGATCGAACACTCAGCGAGCATTAACTTGATTCATCCTCACTGCACCAGCCTGTGAAAGTTTAGGCACTCTGCACAGTGAAAGTCCATCTCTTTGTACGTCTCGCTTCTAGAGCTTACGGACTTCCCCCCCCCCCGCCCTCCCTTCGGGCCCCGACCGTTGTCGCGGGGAATCCACCTCGTACTACCCCCCCGACCTCAGTTCGAGGCGCCAAAGTCTGCGTACATGCAAGTGTACGATTGGTGCCACTGCAAGCGTGTTACAGCCCATTGCGTCACCACCGCAACGGTGCACGTAGCCGTTGACCGACTATGCTGTGCATACGCCTTGAATCAACGCTCCGCAGAACTGCCTAGTTTACTTCTCACGGAGAGACGTATTCAGGAGTGAGCCGGTATGCAGGAACAGAACTGCCCTTGCGCAACGGTACCAGTTAACGTCCTCACGGGGAGCGTATTCAGGGATGAGCGTTACTGAAGGATCTGTCCTTGGGCAACTGTACGATGAGCGTTATTCTGCAGGAACTGTCCTTGGGCAACTGTACGACGATGCCCTAGATGCCTCAGCTCCATTGATGTAACTCGTGGTTGTTCGTTCTTCCAGGGGGATGCCAGCGTTGCCCGACTCTATTCTCTCCCGTGAAGCTAAACGTAGCACACGAGTAACACGATGGATGTGGTAAAAACCATCGCCCCCGGAAGACACATTGTCTTTGTTGAGACTCTGCCGCAGCACCCTGACCGTCTGTGCGAGAAATGAATTCGGAAGCTCCGCCGGAGTCCCCGAGGAATTGAATTCAGCGGTGCAGTCGCCCGGAGCTGCCGCATTATTGCAATGCTGGCTAGATTTGGCCTGTTGGCAGGAGCGCCTACAGCCGGATGTCCACTCTGCAGCCGAGCCAGAAAGTGCCACGGAGAGAGACGCTGGTCTGGAGACAAACGTTATATCATTAGCCGCCCTTTCCGGGTCTGTTTGCTTGAAGCCGCGATCGCCGGCCTCGACTCTAGAACGCGGTCCTAAATGCACGGTGGGACTTGAGCGGAGCATGTACGATAGGAAAATGTAACTCAGCGGACTCTACAGGTCTCCTAATCACTGACTACTCTGAAGATCCACTCCGGAGGTTTGCATCTCGTGAGGACGATTGAGCGAAGGAACGAAAATGGCATTCGTGTCGCGGTTGATGAAGGTTCGCTAGGGACGTCTGCTCTGCGAGGGAGCGCAGCGTCCCGTAAAGGCTATCACCGGTGGCCGCACGCTGTGCACACGGTACAGCGCCTTTTCTCGGCGCGTAGTGCCCCTACAAGCGGGAGGTGATGGCGAAGATATATTTCATGCAGAAGAATGTGTGTATCAATTTTGCACCTTCGTTCGATTTGTAGGCTTCTCTCATCCGTTTCTTTCGTTGCTATGACAAACCTGAGACGAAGGCTTTCAGTCATTTTATGGATTGAGATCAAAACGGAGCGTTGACTCGTACGCTTTACGAGTTTGCCGCACAGAACCGCTTCTGGCATCTAGACACGTAATCACATTGAGATTGTTAAGACTGGATTAACTCACCTCAACGCAATCAGACAATGCTGCTAAGACAGTTGTCCCAAAGACAGACGCACCAGATGAGCATGAAGCTTCGGTGCGTATTGGCATTCTTAGAGTGCTTGCTGTTAAAAAATCTAGAATGCTCGCTTTACCATAGTATCCTCTGCTGAGTTGCCCTCACTGGCAATGCCTCTTGCGTAGTGCTGCCCCTTTCCACGTTATTTTTTTGGCAAGTGTCGGGTTCAACAGCGTTCTCACCTTGCGTCCGACTAAAGCAGTTCGGTATATGCGCTACGAATTCCTGGAAACGCTGTTTCTCGACCCCACGGGGATGTCCAAGCACAGAACATCGGGATGATGGGTCTACTGATTTGTCTGTCTGAATTATTTGTCTATCCACCTCTGGTATTTCAGTGCACTCTTCTTAGCCGCGGAGGCACTAACTGTTTAGCACAAATAGCCACGCTCCCCCAGGAGGCAAATAACGTATGCTGGCAAAACTCCCAGACCTCCCGAAACCAAGGGGCGTATGTAGTAAAGGGACATTCTAACCCGGCAGCTGTGGTGCAAGCCGAGAGGGTGGTCTTCTTCGTGCGCGCCTCCACTGCTCTGCCTCCCACCAGGCTTCTTGTGTGCACCTCTTGTGATGGTTGATCGCCTGGTTCGCGCTTTCCTGTAAACCTGATTGCACGGTGAAGTTGAAAACCATCCCATTTCCATTATCAAGGACGTGCGGAAATTGCCCTTGTGGGGCCCCTTTCGTACTGAGACCGATAAAAGAGATACGGCGCGTGAGGAGGTAAGGAAGAAATAAAATCCCCTACGTTTCAGAGACTGCATTGCCCTGTCTCCGCCAACGGAAGCACGCGGAGCTCGCCGAAACTGGTCCCCACGGGGTAGCGCGCGACTCAGCCGGGACTCGGCAGGGGTCAGGAGACACTGGGAGTGTCTCTTAGTCTCTCTAGCCCTTTGCTCGACGCAGCGTACGTGCGGCGTTGGCATATCAGTGCTGGCGGCTCCTCCGTTCTGTGTCCACGTGCGACCTCCCTACTTTGAATGCAATACTTTGTCCTTCTTGAACGAATCGGCTCATTGTGCCCTGCAAAGACAGCTTAAGACATCACTCTGAAGCAGAATCGTCACGGAGACGGTCGATTCTGCCACTCTGTCTGAGTGTGAGTCTGCGCGAGTAAGCCGGCTGGAGAAACGCATGCCAAGTGTGGTGCACCATTCTATTTCAGCGCTGAGGTCATATTCTCCACAGCATTCGCTACTCGGTAGACTATCACAGTCCCCCTTTTGCGTGCTCAACGTTTGCTCATCGCAGCAGATCTGGAAATGCTCAAAACCAGTACGTTCGCCTGGAAACTCACCTCCTTCCGGCACCCTCATCATGCTCTGGCGGCCTTACCAAATCATTTGGACCGTCGCATACAACATATGCATCAGGCTGCACGCAACCTAACCGCTGCTCTAGCCTTGATTTCTGTCATGTACACACATCTGGCATATATAAACTCCCTCCGGCTGCGCCGAATCCGGGTTTGGGCGCCGCCGAACGCTTCGACGAAATGTCCCACGCATCGGTTGTTGCGGCCTCGCGCAAGAGTCGCCAGGCTTGCACGTCTGACTTTCTAAAGGCCGTAGTGCCTGCACTGACACACTTCTGCCAGGTTTTCCGGCAGAACAATATCTCTTTGAATGACTAAGGCTGCTAGCGGCTGGCTCCCTGCGCGCGCAGATCAATGCTTTTCACATATCCGTCACGAACGCCGCCAAACGCTTTACGTAATCCGACCGGCATGCGCTTAACATGAGAAACTGGGTGTAGAGAAAGGAAACGAGGGAAGGGCATTGTTCGCAGAATTATCACACGGTTCGGCACAAGCATTTAATGAGGACAGCCCACACATCCAACCACCGACTGTTATGGCTGCGCAGAGCGGGCGCCCAGTTTCGAGCATTACTAGAAGGTGATGCACAACCGAAAAAATCGATTTGACACCGCCCCCACACGGTGCCGCAATCAGACCTTCTCCTTGACGCACACGGCCGGGGAACGCTCACAGCGCGTCGGATGTCACTTCCTGCAGGCTAATTCCAGTAAGTCTACCACAGAGACAGAATACGGTAGCGGCTTCACCACGTCCGATATAGTGACGTTTGCTCCGACACGCAAGTCAATACCTCCTTTGGAAGAGTTGCGGAGTGTGAAAGCGCTCCTGCCAAATGAGGTGTGATAGATCTAGCACAGCGCAAAGCATGATTGGCCGAAGCGGCACTTCGTGTCCCCAGCGTCGGTGACGCTATTCCCTCGTCGCTTCGCGTGCCCTTCAGCCCAACGCATTCGCAGTTCCGACGAGAGGTTCAGATATCGTTCCACGTTATAGCACAGCATGGCGCGCTGCCCACACACTCTCATGCCAGCAGCGCGAATGTCGCTGTGATATTGTAGCTGTCACGATATTTGGCTCCTGGTTATGTACATGAAAGCACAATGATTAACAGCCCTTCTTCGCCGACCTGGGAAGCTCGCAAGGTGCTGCACTAATCTGGCGCTCTCTGCGTTGAGCCGCCATTTGCAATTTGATCCACTACGACGGCTTGGAATCAGAGCTTATACTGCCTCAGAGCATTCTCTCTCTGCGCGCCACATTAGTCCGTTCTCTCGATTAACCGTCGGCAAGAGCATAACGTTGCCAAAGACGCATCTCTCTTCTCTCAAGCATAACCGGCGATCACATGCATTTACAACAGGAAGCCGCCGTTTTGTCAAAATGCGCCACGGCGCCGCGCAAGTGTCGCTTTACGCCACATCGTCTGGCACCCGCCTGCACACTTGGGGCGGGCGGATGCGGCTGGGCAGAACGCTTCGGCCGCACGGGTAATTCGAACGCTCTCATCAGCCGTCAGTCAAGTGTACGCAAACCCCTTCCGTATTATTCGCGACGCTGCACCAACCGGCCCCTGCCAACATGGTCTCCACGAAAGCTCTGTTCCCTCAAATACCTGTCCACATGAAGTGGAACCTCGAGAGAACCTTTGCACGAGAGAGGCGTCCCCCTTCTCTCACGCAGATGATTGGTGTCCGTATCGCGCACGTTACAAAACGTCTTCCACATGCTGAGCTGAATTTGTGACGCTCCAGGCAAGCAGTCGTCTGACGCCATTCTGTCCACCGTCATGCGCATGCTTTGAAGCACGGGGTGAATCACACCAATACTTTCGAACAGGTCGGTGTCAGATGCGGCGCTCTTGTGATGTAATTCCGCAGCTCCCCTCTTCGCCACAAAGAGCAGTTGCCCATGAGCCGCTTCTTAGCTCGGCGCCTTTCTGTGCGGTCCCAAGCACAGCCGAAGAGCGTCTGAGCTGTGGCTCGACAGTCACCCCCATACGAGCATTACGTCACACACATGAAGAAAAGCAACCGTCGCATCGTACAGTAATTCATGACATCCCTGTCAATCTGTGCTGTAGTATGGAACAAATAGGCCAGAGCTGAGCTGGCCGATTAACTGTTCGACTGTTAAATATTTACACCTACGCCACCACCAACTGCCACATAGTCCTGCGGCAGCGAAGGCCTATACAGGACGCTCCAGTCATGGTCCGCGGCTCTCCAGTATTCCAAATCGTCATAGTGGAGTCGCTGCCAGCTCCGTTTCGCATAGCTGCTGTCTGACCGAATACTCACCGTCTACTCCGTTTCCATTGCGTCAGGCTGTTTCTTGATTCATCCAAACTGCGCTAGTCAGTATGATCCAGGAACTATGCACAAGGAGGTCCTCCACTGTGTACCTCTTGATACTGGTTTCTACGGACTTCGTGTTCCAAACACATGGGCTTCCACTCTTCTGGGGCAGCCACTGTCGTTCAGAAATTACGTGTAGGATCGGTGCCCTTGGGGTTGCGTGTTACAGCCCACTGTGTCTCTACCGCATCGGTGCGTCTCGCCATTGCAGAGAACACGAACCCATTGTAACGACGCTACGCAGGGCTGCCTAGCTTACTTCCCCACGGGGAGACGTATTTGGGGATGAAACGGCACTGCAGGAACTGTCCTTGGGCAACTGTACGACGATGCCCTAGATGCCTCAGCTCCATTTGATGTAACTCATGGTTGTTCGTTTCTTCCAGGGGATGCAGCGTTGCGCCAACTCTATTCTTTCCCATGAAGCTAAACGTAGCATAAGAGTATCCCGATGGATGTGTAAAACCCATCGCACGGAAGACACATTGTCTTCGTGAGACTCTACTGCAGCACCCTGACCGTCTGTGCGAGAACGAAATTCTGCAGCTCCGCCGGAGTTCCGATGAAGTCGAATTCAGCGGTACAGTCGCCCGTAGCTGCCGCATTATTGCACTGCTGGCTAGATTCGGCCTGTTGGCAGGAGCGCCAACAGCTGGGTGCCCAGAGGGAAACACACTTGTCGATACTACAATAGTAGACGCTGCTTAACCATTTGGAGCAGGGCAGATGTAGGACTGAAATTCACAGATATGTTCAGGTTTTAACTTGCCAAATTTGACACAAAGTAACGCTGCAATGGAAAGGCGTATGGCTGAGGAGAAAAGCATTGCATCTACGGTGATACCTCGAAAGAAAATTTCAACGAACAACACAGAAAGTGCGCAGCGCACAAATGCATCCTCTGCTCAAGCCGCTTGTTGACAGTTTATAATTTGCTTACTTTAGCTGAAGTGTAGGTCAACCAAGCGACACCCGAACTTGGCCGCGTCCTCTTATGGTGGAAGCGCTGCGACAAAAGCCTGCCGACGTGGCCCCGGCGTGAGCACTTCTTCTCTGCTCGCTTCCTTTTTCTCGTCTGCGTAGGTTAGCAAAGCCTCAGCCGCCGGTCCAGCCTTCTTGTCTCTCATTTCCAACCATCGAAGCGTGATTTACATGAACGCTTCTTCCTGGACGGGCTCCAGCTTGCGCCTCCCACACAGTTAGCAGGAGAAAACACACGCACAGTTTAGTGACCCTCTTATAATTGTTTCTATCAGTGTGCGCTGCACATCTGCACACTTGTGTCGTCAGTCAGTTTTAGTGACATTTCCAAGCAGCATAATAGAAGAAACAAGCCGGCGGGCCGGAAACGACAGTAATCCTCAGGGTCTTTGGGGCTCCCGATGTAGCGCCGGGGCTTTCAGGTGCGTCCCGTGCGTATCAGTCTCTTCCAGCGTCAGCTGCGTAATGTGTGAAGGCTAAGGTGCGAGCGTAAACCGCACTTTATCTAGACCTGGATGTTTACTTGGCTGCCAAACACGAAAACGCGAGCGCTACTTACAGCAGTAACTACGGGGCTGCTGTCAGCATTAGTGTGATTGCTTCAACCCCATTTAGAGAGCACCTAATTTCATATAGGTGGAACCAACTTTCGTTGCGGGACTGATTGGAACGCTGCTGGACCAGGTGCTCAGACAGCGCAGCAAGTACCCTTCTCTCAACACGTATAGGTTCTGTCATCTCCCGAGCGCCAGCGTAGGCAGCTCGCAAAGAAAGATATGGCTATCAAGGCTCTCACCTTAGACCGAATCAACCAGGCTCTTCCACCAATCCGCGCCATGATTCAACCAAAGGTCACCGCCTCAATGTGTGTCGTCTCAACACTATCGGCGCTTATCATCATTTAAATCGTGACTGGCTGGGTGGCGTGTCATGTCCCCAATGAGCAAAACCAATTTCGTATACCGTAGTACGAGGGAGCAGATTCGTTTCTTTACAATCGGGGCTGTCACGGACGCAAGCACACAGCTCCGCCGGAAGCACAGTGGAAAGAATTCAGCGCTCTTCAACGTTCTGGCTGCCTTCTGACGCCGACAGGTTCGTGCCTGTTACGGTGTGTTCCACTGCAGCCTTTGGGCCAGTGACACACGGCCGCGAAATACGGAGCAATGCAAAGCCCGTTTGCTTAGTGCGCTGCAGACAAGCCGCTCAGGGTAGTTCAGAGGTGAAGAAGTATGAGGTGCAGACGACCGCGAGTTAGAAGACGCAGTAATTTCTAAGCCTGCCTTGACCGACAAGCGCCAGATTCAAAGTGTAGGGAACGTCACAATGCATACAAATTTCTGTTGTAAGCGGCAACGGCTGTGCGCATGTAAGCAACTGACGGAAGCAGGGAAAAAGGAAACAGGTGCTACGTCAACGAAGTACGGATCTTGTCCGCGCAAGCCTTCTATTTGCATCCCTGTGTCAATACGTTAGTCGAGAAACGGAACACTCTCCGACTGAAGTGTGTGCCTGCATTAGGCACCGATATGTCTCTCAAGACCTGCACAGACATTCGCACGTCAGTGTCCGGTTCACCAGTGTGTAAACGCCCCTGCGACATTCCACCTTACATGAATTAGCTAGAGAGTGCAGTACAACTGATTGCTCCCGCAGTGCTATGCTTGTGCACTGAAGGGTTCAAGGGTGATCCGAAAATAAAGAGAATCTTTAGCTGATATTGGGGCTAACAATCAACTGCAAATTTCCTTGTTATTCTGCACGACATCTAGGATACGCTGTTGCACAAACGACCTCTGCGCCAGGTTCAGATAGTGTAGAGCTCTGAGTCAATAGCACGCAACCGCGGAGAACGGAATACACCCTTACTACATACCTGATATGACATCCATTATTGCACCTGCTTAATTATGAACGATTCAAAAAACGTCTAGCTGTCACAGCCGCGTAAATGGCTGGCATGCTTTGTCTATAAGAGCCGGCTTGCAGATTGTACCCTATCATATGTTTCGCCGCTTCCGCGCTTGAAGTGACTTTACGAATATATTCTAAATATGACACCTGTACACAGTGGACTCTGGGGCACTTTACTAATGGCTTTGCTCTGTCGAGGCTTGGCACAGTCGCATGCGTGTCAACGGCTTGAGTCTGGATAAAGTGTTGGAACGCCTGCCTTTTAAGTAAACTCTATTTGTAACACGTGGTACCAGCAATGTTGCTTTCTTCGCATTCAACGATGGTCCTTCCTATAGTAAGTGCATTCTTCTTTGCCCTGTCATAGAGTGGGCGCCGGAATATTTATTAATACATGCCCCACTGATGCTGTCCTCATGAATCTTCAGCAATCATTAGCGCTAATTCTTTGTACGAAAGCGCAACTTCAGACCTCCGCCCAAGCTTGCCTTGTTTCGAAACACAGGTATGTAGGATGCACTGCTGTGCGCGATGCTTGGCTGCGTGGTGCTTGCGGCTGTTTGCGGAATGCCGTAGTCTCAGGCACAAAGGTTGCCTCCGCAGGCTGTCACTACCACACGACAGGGCAGGATAGCTGTACTCCAGCAAGCAAATGCGGGCATGCGTGCAGGTTACTGGCAACGAAGGATACCGTTGAAAGGTCTACGCCTGTAGAAAGCTCGATAACGCCTACACATTAGAACTGTGTCAAAAACCAAATGAGGAGCTGTTGGTCGTATGTGGTGGACACATAGGAGAGCCTGCCAAAATTCCATACGCACGAGATGATAGTATGAAGCCGCTGGACGCCTTTGCAAAAGATGACGCGAGAAAACTGGGACAAACAGTCGACGCATGATATTTGCGCACCGCACAAAGAAGCTCCTGCAGACTGGGTTGTATACTATCTGTTTTCCTGAAGAGTCGGCCCAGCAGTTCAAAGGTCCAGAGCGGTGCAGAGTAGGCCCACAGAGAAACCTGGATGATGAAATGTAATACCTTCTTCTGTTCGGTATGGGTCAAGCGAAGAGGAGATTTCAAATATCCAAGGAGGAGGAACAAGTAATTATGAACAGTATGTTTTTCTGCAGACAAAAGCAGCAGGCGTATCTGGTGCAGATTGCGGGATCTCGTTCTCATGGTTCGAACTTCCCTTGTGTGTTACGCGACTGTCCCTTCACTGCTTTTCAGTCTCCTAGAGAAGGCGGATGTTTGTCACGCTGTCACCTAGTGCTACGAACGCTATCGACATTGTGAAATGTAACTTGAGGCAGCTGCAGGTCTTTACGGAGCACGCGCTTCGTCGCTCGCGTTATCACGTATGAGCTGCATGCTTAAGGAGCCTAAAGGATCGTACGCTCAACGCTAGCGCATGCGCCCACGCTCTTCACATGCATGGAGCTGCAGTGCAAGACAGCCGGCGCGCCAGCAGTCCGTGGTTGTGCATTTTGCTTGTCTGTTACAAAGCTGTGCTCCTAGGCTGCATTATGTTCCCGTCGGTAATGTCTTTTTAGGCAACTCGTAGCTTCACTTATTGAATGGCTGCATACGCAGAACGTTACACGTACTAGGACACTATCGGGTATACCAAGCAAACAGCCCCGCCTACAAAGTGCTCTTCGCACGACACTAATAACCTCCTTACATTGGTTATCTACAGGTTGCAAGAATTCTTGGGTTTACGCCTAAATTTGCAAAGTCGATCTCTCTGTAGTGTCGCAGAATTACTTACAGCTATCTCCATTGATCACGGAAAACCTACGAAAACGGTTTTGAAGGTGCTGAGTTGCTCGAGTACTTCTTGTATCAGATTAGCGGCAGCTCTTGTGTGGGTGCCCCCTAGATTGCACATATGCCTAGGAAGGGTAATTGGAGAGTACGCGACCCCGCTGGACCCTGCTCTCAGGCTTTACGTGAACGACATTGGTTAGTGTCATGATGCGTGGCACTCTTGGCGCTACTGGTGGTTTACTAGGCACACATGGCTCTCAGCCCGCCCCATCACACACAGGAGAGCGTCCTCTGCGACGCGTACCGAAAGCACAGGAAATAGACGGGATAGACGTGCTAACACAGTGGAAAGGTATTTAACCTCTTAGCTTTCCGTTTATCTTTATCTCTCTTAATATGCATATATACATATATTATATATATATATATATATATAGTAGCGCCAGCGGCGCCCATGTTCAACTAGGCAGTCCCCGACACATAAATTTACTAGACATTTCGCCGGTGCACAAACACATGTAGCCCCTTCAATTGTTGGAAATATATGGGTCAGGTGTGAGTGTGTATTTCACTTTTATCTGCGCTGACCATGCTTGGACAGTTTATACGAGCGCAGCTGTACATGTTGACAATGCTCAGCAGAGTGGCACTGTCTGCTCACGCACTGCCTCGCCGCGTCTAGGATACTGCTGCGTCCTTGCGCCGCCGCATCTTCAAACTGCGGCCAGAGACAGCGTCCTGAGATGAAATAGACGAGTTATTTGTCTATCGCGCTGTGCGACCACATTGGTAACGCTGATTTGCTAGTCTTAGTGGGTCAGAAGATCGTCGCCGCGATGCATGGGTCTCACGGCCCTTTTTGTAGAATACCGGCTTGCATCTTTTACATCGTTGTATCCGTCGTTTCACCTTGATCGCTTTCCACTTGCAGGCATAAAACCGCTGTTTCCCACCATACAAGCCGACCTCGACTCTGCTGCTGCTCTGACCTGATATGTCGCTCTCAGATATGTCATCCGAATTGCATCCGTACAGTAGCACATGACAACTCAGCACGCTGCTGAGCATAACACACGACGAGAAAGCAGCACGACGATGAATAGTCAGAACCTCACTGCGCCTCTTGTTACGATGACCTTCCAGCAGGTAGTTCCATGGTTCCTGTTTTCCCTTTTGATGCTGTGAATGAAAGCCAAGAGGGCCTCTTACATTGCCCCCAGTATATGCTCGGCTGAACACCCTTGCCAACCTATCGTTTACTAAAGGAAACGAAAAATCTCCTGACTAATACACACCTTACGACTTTTTAATATGTGTTTCGCATCCGCGGCAATATACCGAAAGCCTCATTGCACTTGCATTAGGCGCACTTTCTCCGCCACAGGTGCTTGAGGAACGAAAGCGAACATATATGAGGGATTGCGTGCATTGTGTAGCGCTTCCTGCTGTCACGCCTGTGTGGCGTGCGGACTGCAGCGGTAGCTACCCTTTCGTAACAGTGTGTGTCGTGCACCTGTCCGAAACAGACTGAAGTTTCCACTATTTCACAGGTATACGCTGATGAAACCCACATGATTGCAGAAGCATTTGATGTCCACACATTGACAAGGTTGTGACCCGCCCTTACTCGTTTCAAGAAAACACACAGCTTTCTTCTTCTCTTCCTATTGATGTTGCTAACAACATCATATATATATATAAATAAATATATATATATATAATATATATTAATATAATATGTATGTATGAGCTTATTCCGGCGAGGCTAAGTGCTGCGTGCTGTCGGGAGCTCAGACATTTAAGACTGATTGCCCGTCACCACTGAAACTCAGCAACAGAAACGACGGCGTCTGCCAGATCCTGTATCAACCGCCAAGGAAGTTAAAGCCGTCCGCCGGCAAATGTTTTCAACTGCGAGTTGTAGTTCGCTGCTTAGCTCGACAGCTAAATCCTTAGAAGTGAAAATGGCAAACGCGCTGAGTGGGAGTATGCTGCACATTTAAGGTTGCGCTCGTATAAACACCATTTAACTAAAAAGGTTGTTTCCATCATCTTCAGTACAATCCTGGCTGTAAAAGACGTTTCCTGAAAAAGCGCTGGTCCAATAAACCGGTTCGCTAATAAACCGTTTTCAAAGAGTATTTGCCCAAAAGACGAACTAAGGCTGTAGACGGTTTTTCAGCTTCGAGTGCAGCCTCGTGCATTCTAAAATACTGCGTCTCTGAAGCAGATTTTCACTGGAACCATACCGTGTCAGGGTTCGTGCTAATTACCTCGCGTAAGCATCTATCTGCGTACCTGATGAAAAGAATATGCATACGCCATTCAGCGTGTGAGGCTTATGGGGTGTGCAAAAACATTAGCCGTCTAACAAATTGACTGAAGAAGGAACTCAACAGTCTGTTTGCCTTGCAGGAGCTGCAATGCAACGTAGGCGGCTGGAATTTTCTCAGAAGTAAGGCACGTCCTTCGTGGCGCCGCGAGCATGAAGCATCGGGTCTACCCCTTGCTCTAGCTTTGTTTCGCGTTCAAACATTGTTTTTCCTGACGGCGTAGTAGGGATTCGGCTAACGCTTGCACGGTATTCGCGATCGGCGCCTTTGCAAGCAGACGGCTAAGTAGATCATCTCCTACATAAGCAGCAACGTCCATGGCAATGCCATCATGCTCAAACAATATTTCTTGCGTACGAAACCACCGGCAAATACAATAGACACCAAAAGACCCCTTTTTCTTATGAATGTAATTCTCGTTGCCAGGCAGAGTCTGATCTCGAACTATTTTGGGTACAGCCGCTTGCAAGCCAATGTGCTAAGCAGAGTTCTTTGTGGGCATCGTCTTGATCAGCCCGGGGCGCTCGTGGGTACGGATACTATAACAAAATATGTTTTCGAGGGTTGCTTCATTGTATGAAGAATGGTGTGTTATCATCTGTGTTTGCTCAATTCACTACTAGCCTAGCTAGTTCAGCCTGTCCTGTCCCGGCGAGTAACTCTGGGGTGGCTTACGTGCAGCCGAAGCGTTTTCCGTCGGGATTAGAAAGTCGGATCGGATTGCGCGGGTCCTCGTCTGCCTACATAGAGTTGACCTATGGCACTCGCATCACGCCATCGTCCCCAGCAAGGTTCTCTGGCAAAGCTCTGGTGTTTTCAAAAGAAAACCGCGAGAAAAGCCCACCCGTTCGCGCGCTATAACGATTCGAAGAAGTACTGTGAGGCATCCACATTGGCTTCTAACATGTCCAGCCTTTGGCCTTCCGGGAGTCGAAGCTTAATCTACTGGTTGATGCCAGTCGCTTCCCTGCACCTGGACTACGCAGTTGGGAGTGCAGCCGCTGCAAGCTTAAAGGCTAACCACGTCCGCACTGGATCAACGTGCCCGTTACGAGCCTAGAAGATGTTGAGTGAGGCGCTGGGGATAGTCTTCCTTACAGTATAATCGCGTCATAGTTTTAAAAGTCGTGCGGTTTTCTTTTGCTAGGCACTGCAGGCACAAGGCTTCGCCCAAACTACCGGACTTCTCAGGTTTTCTCCCATCCGACAAGCTGGTTTGCGCTTTCTCTCAGGAGGATACAATGATTTGAGAGCCGCCTTTCATAATTAGCTTGAGGAGCTCTTGTCCCTTGTCGCCATCAGGGCAATAATGCTATGTGCGTTACTTGCCTGCCCGTTTTCAGTGTTGAGAGACTATGCCTCTCCCGCAAATAGGCCAACCAAGCATATAAGCATACGGGGGCATTGATGCTGCAGTACTACAACCGAGTTTGGTTTAATTCAGACGAGTAAACGGGACGAGGGCAACGCTAGAGATGCAAAACGCCTGTTTCAGTTACGAGCCGATATACTTTCTTCCTCGAGTATAATTGACAGTTCAAACTGAGACTGCAGAGAGAAGTTTTAGTAAATCGCTCACGCGCGTCCTTCTCCAGCCCAGACTAAAGGATTCCTAAATTGGCCAGGGGCCATGAGGCGATCTTACCAGACAAGAGTATCGGTTTCCTCTTATACTGCGGCGTGTATATCTGCGGTTTCCAGCGTAGACTGAAATTAGCTGTCAACCTATATAAAACACTCGGTTGCGTAAGGCTTTTGCAACGACCGACTCGGCTGGGACAATTTTTTTCTCTGAATGTCCTCCAGCCAACGTTGGCAGGGTATTATATAAATTGAGCCGCAGCTATATGCAACGCCCTCAATCTACGTTAATTTTTTTTTTGGTTGGTTTGTGGCTTGGTTCGAGTTCTTTTGTAGCCTGCGCGAATGACTTGTCTGTTTTTAACTTCTATCAAATCTGCAGAGGAATTTAGCTGATGTGCATCCCGATACCATCGTGAAAATATGTGGGTTACTCGCAGTTTTCGTAACAGGTCTTCCAGTGCCACCATTCACACACAGGTTCCTGGTAGCCAGGATTCTAAGCGCTGCAGGAGGAAGGAGCTGAAGGATTTCTTAAAAGAAGCGTTATTGGGAACTTGGGTTTTCCGTAGCCAAAATTTTAAGTTCCTCTGTTCACATCTTTCCGCTTCTGACATACACATAAGTTTACTCAGAGCAACGTTGGTACAACGAGTCCATCAAACATTCCGCAGAAAGTGCGTTCGGGAGAGAGGGTTTGCCAAAACGGTGCCTTGCGCATTTTGATACACACAAGACGCCATAAATTTATATAACTGCAAGTTGCCTGCTCCAAAATTTCAAGGCCGTCAATCTCCGTGGTGTAGTGCTCTGTGGGAGCGGCATTCAGTCCTGTGTATGATTTCAGCTCCCTCCGTCCTGGCAAACACCTCTTCATGATCAGCACAAACGTGCCCTTCGTAATCTGTTAGTAAAACTAATGCGGCTTTCTGCCAGTCCTCTGTGCTTCCCTGTCCATTCAGAGATCAGGCCTCTCAGCCCCTTCCATGCAAGAGATCTGCGGCAAAGAACAAAACTGGCCGTTAGCTTTCTTGGGGTGCTCATCAATACCGGCATCCGTGTTAGTCCAGAGATGAAGACCGTTCCATCACGGTGTCTAGTCGCAGCACATGTCTCAACCACAGTATCAGCTCCTGTTTGGGCGTGGAAGTGCTCAGGTGTACAGCCGTCTCGTACGCATTACTCAATTCGCGGGCAAGGCGGATGAGCGGTTGGCGCCGCCAGCGGAGATCAGCGTTGTTTCATGGTACTACTAGGTCCACGGGCCTACGGATCGCGGCGCCTAAAAGCCAGATTTAGTAGACTCTCCCGGTGCTTCACATCATACTTGTCATTGCCGCGCTGCAGCAATGGGCACAGTCATTGTCCACCTTTGTGTTTGTGTCTACTTCTGTGTTCTCAGGACACGTGCGACACTGCGGATTCTCGGTGCACTGGTTTGTTGTTCTTTTAGCGCAGGGCCTGGGTTCACGTAACCTGTGTGAATACTCAACTGTCGTTCATGAAGTCTCACCACAAGGAACAGGCATACTTGAATGGACGCTACAGTTGGGACTACTAAGCACTGGGCAGCCTGCGCCTACATAATATAGTCTCTGGGCTTTACAGTAAAGCATAATGAACTCTCACTTATACCAGTACGGAGTCGGACCACCTCAGGTGAAGGTTTTTATGGTGACTTCTGTGAAGTCATGGGGTCACCACCTATACAGGTTATGTGGGCTAGCGTGGCAGTTCTCTGGGCTCCAAAATGTTATGCATGCTATGAAGTGTTACGTTTAGGTATCGTCTGCGCCGGGTGTGTTCGTTTGCAAAGAGGCTATGGGAGATAATTTCGCTGCTTGATTAGAAACGTACCTTCTGTTTGTCGACAAGTTCTGCAGCGGAACGCCAAAGACTTATTTTTCATGTCTCAAAATACCAGTGCTGCACGACCAACTCTTGCCATCGAGCTAACGCAACGTAGTCGCGCCATGGCTGATGACTGCGGCTTCGAGGCCTCGGCTAGAGAGGAAACATCCAGAACGATTCACAATACAGAAAGTCGATCCGCCATGC
The DNA here is from genome assembly GCF_016432865.1 of Antechinus flavipes. Classification (NCBI taxonomy): domain Eukaryota; kingdom Metazoa; phylum Chordata; class Mammalia; order Dasyuromorphia; family Dasyuridae; genus Antechinus; species Antechinus flavipes. The sequence goes on along the minus strand of NW_026261942.1, from coordinate 1,608 downwards.
TGTGTAAGCAAGAGCCGGTACGTATATACATATAAAACACTTTTAGAGCTCAAAGCCTGAAATTGCATGCGTTTCTAATCTTTATCTTTTCCCAGGAGGGTCTTTTCCGAAACTAGCACACGCTCGAGAACCGCAAACCAGAAGACAGCATCCCACTTTACTTGTGCCTGTAAACGCGCTGAGAGTGCATCTGCGCATACAGCTTAAACAGTGCAGTATTGCACTAAATTCTGTCTCTTTTCCAAGGCACAACTGTGCTTTGGGGAGCCATAAAGTGAGCACATCGCTCGCGAGCATCCTATTATGATAGGTTGCTAGCATAGGGTAGCTCTGACACAAAAAGGGGTTAATGACAAATTGGGTAGAATCTTACCCAGCGACACCTGAAGGAGCCTTTTCGAGAATGTACCCTCTCCACAGAATGGGATGCAGCAAACTGAAGCTCGTTGATCTTGAAGGAAATAAGGACTACGTCCAAAACTAAGCATTCATTATTTGACACAGATAGTATAAGAAATAGTGCAAGCGTGTGAGGGCAGGAGGTGGCGATGTACCAGACATGTAAAGTGAGAAGCATGCGCACGGTCTGCTGTTTTGAAAGATACAGCAAAGCAGTTACTTTTTCTTTTTTAGTGCTGCTGTCGCGCCACTTTGCACGGTTTTCGCATTACCTCTCTTGTTTGCTTCACGTCCACCATTTCACCATGCTCGAAACGCATGTATCTGGAAGCACAACAATATTCGTTCTACACTGCACTGACCTTCTTTTCATACGCAGCACATGTAGTGGGACGCTTTCAGTGCAATGTTTGGTTAAGGAGACGTGCTCGGACAGGCCTACATTTACGGATGGTGAACTGGGAAAGCGAGAACAAAACTGATGTCACAGGCCGGCCAAAACAAGTAGACAGAACGCACATATGAAATGGCTTTTCTGCCAGACTTTGTCCTTTGCTTCCCCAGAGCGCGGGCAGCATTGCTGCAGCACATTTGCTTGGAATGTGCGAACTAACCCACATCCCGTAGCTTACGGTATACTGAGTGTGTAGGCACGATACGCAGGCAACATCGAACAGGCGGCTGTTTGGCCGTCAAATGCGTCCTCACGCGTCTCCTGCCTTCTACAATGGCATTCACCGTTTCGTAGAGCCATTCGTTTGCTATTGTCAGTACTTCAGCGACGGTTGTCCTAGCAGCAGTATCAGAGACAGACGGAGATGCTCTAATATTGCTTGCGTTGTCCTGTATTCGCGAGAATTCCTGCACAACTAGAGCACTCTGACGTTTAATGCAACAGGTGGACTGAATCACCTCCGTCGTCTCTGGGCATTGCAGAATCGCTCTTTCTTGCCGTGTACCACAGTTGTCCGCGTAGGTTTAACATACCTCAAAATGTCGTCTATGGAGCTTTTTATGCCTATGTCTGGCGGCTTACGCGTCTCTGCATCATATCGCTTATGTCAATAGCTGTCTTTGGTTCGCCCGATATATGGTTGTGGTCGGAGTGTGACCTTCCCATCTGGACAGAAGGCTTACAATATATTCAAATCTGGAAGCTTCTGAAAATACTGCCAAAACGCCAGCTGCATTTGTTTTTCCTTAAAGAAA
>NW_026261941.1:0-11979 GCF_016432865.1 Antechinus flavipes | reverse complement strand
ATGCTCAATCTCGCTGGGTAAGTTATTTTTGGTTGCATACCAAGTTCCTTAGCCTTTCGGAATATCATATTCCAGGCCCTTCGATCCTTTAATGTGGATGCTGCCAGATCCTGGGTGATCCTTATTGTGGCTCCTTGATACTTGAATTGGGTTTTTCTAGCCGCTTGCAGTATTTTTTCCTTTGCCTGAGGGTTCTGGCATTTGGCCACTATATTCCTTGGTGTTTTGATTTTAGGATCCCTTTCAGTAGGGGATCGATGAATTCTTTCAATGTCTATTTTACCTTCTGTTTCTATGACTTTGGGCAGTTCTCTTTGATAATTTCCTGGAAGATAGTGTTCAGGCTTTTTTTTTCATCATACTTTTCTGGAAGTCCGATGATTCTCAGGTTGTCTCTCCTGGATCTGTTTTCCAGGTCTGTTGTCTTCCCCAGAAGGTATTTCACATCCTTTTCCATTGTTTGATTTTTTTGGATTTGCTTGACTGATTCTTCTTGTCTCCTCGAGTCATTCAATTCCAATTGTTCGACCCTGATTTTCAGTGAGGTATTTTTTTCACTCACTTTTTTAAGATCTTTTTCTAATTGTCCAATTGAGTTCTTTTGTTCTGTGGAATTTTTTTCCATTTCGCCAATTTTGTTTTTTAGAGAGCTGTTTCTGTTTCCAGTTCACTAATCCTATTTTTCAAGGATTTGGTTTCTTTATCCACTCTCTCTTTAACTGACTTCTCCAGGCTCTTTTGCCAAGCACAGAACCCATACCGGGGTAATTTTTAAAAACATTATCCCTTGCACTCACTTCTGTTCTGACTTTTCCCTTCTCTCCCTCCATCCCCTCCCCTAGATGGCAAGAAGTTCTATACATGTTAAATATGTCATAGTATATCCTAGATACAATATATGTGTGCAGAACCAAATAGTTTTCTTGTTGCACAGGGAGAATTGGATTCAGAAGGTAAAAATAACCCGGGAAGAAAAACAAAAATGCAGCTAACATTCATTTCCCAGTGTTCTTTCTTTGGGTGTAGCTGCTTCTGTCCATCATTTATCAATTGAAACTGAGTTAGATCTTCTCTTTGTCGAAGAAATCCATTTCCATCAGAATACATCCTCATACAATATCATTGTCGAAGTGTATAATGATCTCCTGGTTCTGCTCATTTCACTCAGCATCAGTTCATGTAAGTCTCGCCAGTCCTCTCTGTATTCATCCTGCTGGTCATTTCTTACAGAACAATAATATTCCATAACATTCATATACCACAATTTACCCAGCCATTCTCCAATGGATGGGCATCCATTCATTTTCCAGTTTCTGGCCACTACAAACAGGGCTGCCACAAACATTTTGGCGCATACAGGTCCCTTTCCCTTCTTTAGTATCTCTTTGGGGTATAAGCTTTAGGAATTTTCTTGGATTATTGTATTGCTGAAAAATAGTTAAGTCATTTACAATTGATGATGCTACTCTGTGCAATGTTCTTCAAGTTCTGTTCACTTCACTTGCATCAGTTCCATCCTGCTCATTATTTCTTGTAATTCTTTAGTATTCATCACAATATTTACTTTGTTCAGCCATTCCCCAGATGATGAGCATCCCCTCAATTTCCAATTTTTTGCACTCCAAAAAGAACTGTTATAAAATAATTTTATACACATAGATCATTTTTTTCCTTTTTAATATTTCTTTGGGATAGTATTGCTGGGTCAAAGAATATGCACAGTTTTATAGCCTTTTTGGAAATGGTTCCAAATTGATTTCCAGAATGGTTGGATCAGTTCACAACTCTACCAACAAGTACATTAGTGTCCTCATTTTTCCACATCCCCTCTAACATTTGTCGTTTTTATTTTCTGTCATATTAACAAATTTGGTAAGTGTGAGGTAGTACCTTAGAATTTTTTTTAGTTTGCATTAATCAATAGTGATCATAGCATTTAAAATATAACTATAGATAGTTGGTATTTTTAATATGTTGCCTTCTCAGTCACTCACAGATACACTTTATTTATTTACTTTATTTCAGTAATTTGCCTTATTCCCTAAAATTTCAGCTCCCATTGCATGTTGGATGGGAAAGTTGGAATGTAAGAGCAGTAAGTTTGTCCGTGTGGCCACAGAATAAGGCTCCTCAGCATTTCACACATGACCAACAAGGCACAACAGCCAGAAGGCTGCCATATTTCATATTAGACATGTTCAATGATTTAAAAAAAAATCTATGGGGACTCAGACTATGGAAAACATTTCTATAGTTGGAGGAATTTTTTTCTGATACGTTTGCACTTTTTGAAATGAACTCTTGTTGTTTTTCTCCAGAGAACAGTCCTTGTTGTAATATTTAAAAATTTGAAAACTTAAAACTGATCTTAAGCAACAGTGATAGCGTCTCTGCTGTACAGGGGACTTTAGTGAGCTGTGGTGACCCATCTGACTCTCTCTCTCTTCACGGAAGAATGGGATGAGAATAGGACGGCAATCAGGATGCTCATGGGATGCTGAGATCTTGCCAGTTTGGAAGTTCTCTCATTGTCCATCACAGCTTGTCCATGCCAGCCTGTCCTGTACCAACTATGGGATCGAGATACTCCAGTAATGAAATCCTTGCTTCTTCACTAACCTAATCTGTTGCTTGTCACTCATGGCGCTCCACCTGCCCTCTCTATCCCTTTGCATTGACTGTCTGTCATTCCTGGAGTACTCTTTCCCATCATCTACTCTTTTATAACCCCTGATCTTCTTTAAAACTCAAACACAACCTTCTAGGTCAAGGACTTTTCTCTTGGGCTCCACAACTTTTTGAAACTATTTAAAAAATAGTTTAACTATTTTAAAACTGTTTTAAATTTAAAAAATATTTTTATATTTAATATATTATAAATATGTATGATATAGATATAAAATATTTAAATATTTTAAAATAACTTATTTTCAATTTATTTGATTCCCTTTAAAATCTTCTGGGATTTATGCATTTGAAATCATTGTTCTGAAAAAAGATCCACAGGCTTCATTAAACTACTACCAGAGGAGCCCATGGTACAATGTGTGCAGTAAATAATCTTCTATGTCTATGTTCTTTTTCCCCTTAGTTTACAAACTCCTTGAGGACATAATCTGTCTTTTTAAAACTTGTATTTGTATCCCCAGTGCTTAGCATGGTTCCTGCCACATAGTAGGAGCTTAATCAGTATTTATTGACTGACTAAGTAGCCGTGATGCTGGTTTTGAGAAACTTGGCTGAACTTCAGACCACAGACCCAGTCCTCCCTGTGTTTGTCCTGGAAGCCTTTCAGCTTGGTCAGATCTGCCAAAGGTCGAGTTCAGCTGGCTCAGCTTTGGGGAATCATTTTCATGCCACGATGAGACACCGGAGAAAGAAAAACCTTTCAATACCTGCTACTCAGAATTATAAATTGACCGATACTCATAATAATTCAGTGACTGTGCCTACAGAATGTCAAGACGTCCAGCCAGTGAATCCAATTGAATTAAAAAAAAAAACATTTAATTCAGTTAAAAACAAATCAAAGCATTTTTGACGGTATAGACAAAATAGCCCAAGGATTCGAAAAGATTTTAATTTTTCAATTTTGATATTTGTGTAGATAGACCCTCAACCTATTCATTTGATGTCCCTAAGCATGTAGATTGGATATTAGCCAGGAGAAGAAAAGATTTTAAGTAGAATAATTAAAGCTAATTTCCAAATGGCTGATGCTTTTACACGACATTGTCAGTCAAGTGTAAAAACGCTAACAAATAATTGGAAAAGTTCACTTTAGCCGGAAAACTGAGATTCCTCTGGCCTTTTTGCTTTGTTGTTTTCCTAGCCTAGATTTCCAATACAATTTTCACTTCTGTGGAGCTTCATTAGCATAGCTTTAGTCCTCAAGGCAGATGGAGGGATGGAGAGTGGGGCATCCCCTGTGCTGCTGAGCAGCTGCCTAGGTTTGGCTCACTTAGTATGGAACAAATGAGATAGACTTGACCTCTTTCTGCCGTCAGCCCAAGAAGTGGGTTCTGTGCTACTTCTGGTGTTTCTTATTTTCTTCTTTATACCCTGACATCATCTATTAAAGTCTAGAGAGATGTTGAGCTATAATGCTGTTCCTCTTCAGACATATCTCTATCAGGTTAGAGATCTTTTTTCCTCTAGATAAAACTCTCTCTCATCTGCAACAATTTTTCCAATCAGGGAATATGTGAGTTGGGAGGAATTTAATTTAATTATTTTGTAATTAATTAATTTTTATCTTTATTATTTATTATTCTTTTAGTTCAACCTTTGATCAGAATTCCTTCTCGAACATGTCTGATGGAAGGTTGTTCAGTGTCTATCTAAAAATCTAAACTGAAGAACCCAGGCAGGAAATCAACATGTATTTATTAAGCATCAATTATATTATTATAAATGGCAAGGAAGCATAGAAGGCAAAATCCAATTCCTTCCCTCGAGATGCTCCTATTCTAATGGGAGAGACAACACATGGGCAGTATGTTAAAACAAGATATATACAGAGTAGATGAGAGAGAACTTTTTTATTTTTTTAATTTAATTTTATTATTATTATATTTTATATATTATATTATATTTATTTATTATAACATTATAATATATTTAATTATTTTATTTAGCAATTTGAGATGCATGTGTATATAATAGGGAATCACTGGAGTTTCTTGAAAGGGCTGAGAGGAACTGTACTTTAGGAAAATTCGGCTGGTAGATGAGTACAGGATGGAAGGAATGAGCGGAAGTGATGATGTTGTGAAGAGAGAAATGACAGGACTGGGTAACACATTGGATACCCCCACCTCGCAAGGCAGCTCGTGGAACTTCCAAGTAGCTCAGCCCATTAATTTTTTCTATCGAGCTTAGATAAGTATTTTGATAATTTCCACTCGTTTTTAGGCCTCTGGACCAAGGACAGCCCGTATGATTTTTCTTCCCTGCGGCAGACATTCAAATACTTGAAGATACCCATCCACCCCTACCCCTAGTCTTTTTTTTTTTCAGTCAGTCATTCAACTAGCATTTATTGTCTATGATGGTCCAGGTTCAGGGCTAGGTCTGGATTTACAAAGAAAGGAAGGGAAGTGTTTGCCTCTAAGGAGTTCACAGTCTAATGAGGAAGACCACATATAACAAGGTATTGATGGGAGAAGGGGGGCTGGTCTCAGAGGGAAGGACTAAGGGGAAGGATGACTGGGAAGAAGGCAGTTTTTTAGCTGCTAACTGAGGGAAGTCAGGGAAGCTCGGGCACAGGCCCTTCAGGAAGTTCTCCTCTCTGCGCAAGGGCCTTTGATGTCCCGGCTGCCCTTGTTGGACAGGATCCAGCATGTGATTGTAGGCCTAGGCCGGTTGTGACTCGGGCACTGACTGATTGTGATCTTGTCAGTCACTGAACTTCTCTGAACTTGAAGTTCCTTCTCTGAAGAAAAGGTATAAAAATATTGTGCTACTTTCCTCACGGAGGACCATAAATGAGTTGCCGTTCTGACAAGTATTTTACAAATAGAATTGACTTTTCACAGTCATCCAAGGACAACTCAAAAGGGATAAAAATGAAAAGAACCCATCCTGGAAGAGTAGGATACATGTAAAAATAGGTGTGGGTGAATAATCCCAGAGGAGCCGGTCATGCGGGGAGCCGGGCGACACGGGCCGTGGGCCGGCTCAGAGCCGGCACCTCCTTGAGTCACTTTGTCTGCCACCTGTGGTGTGGGGCCGAAGGCGGACCCTGGGGACCGACGCAGTCCTTTTGGTTTGTTCTACACTGGGGAAAATGTTTATGGAAACGATCTTCTTTGCAATAGGACTAATAGATATTTAATCTAAATGGTCTCTTAATCTTGCGTGGGGCAAACAAACACCCCCCATCAAACTATTGCAAACACACGATCGTTAATGCCTCATTTGCATAGGAAATTAACAGTCCATATGGCAGGTACAGACAGGATGTCCCGGGCCATCGACATGAGCCTTCTCAATTTCAATAGAAATTTTCTAGACAAATGGAGAATCCTGGCGAGCCCAAGAAATAATACACATATGTAAATAAATACTGCACATACATGGGAAATCTATAAGAACGTGCAGCCAAAATATATACACGGTATGTCTGTAGATAAGCCTTTGACTTTGAGGTAGAAAAATGGTGTCCAACGACAAGGGAATGAATAATGTCACAGCCACGGGCAAGTTGCAATGGTGAAACTCTGTCCTTCTCTCTTACTTGGGATCTGACTTCTGAATGTCACGGTCTCCTATGTCAATAGTGGTTCTGTAGTCATTGGAATAAGATGAGAAATTGATCCAAAATCAGTGCATTAAATTCAGCTCAAACATAAACTTATTAAGTACCTAGTTTGTCACGTGGTGAGGAGGAGAAGAGCTGATCAGCGCCCTTTATATGCCATTGGAGTCTCTACAATCTTTAGATGGGAAAATCATCTGCTATCATCCAGCTGGATGGGTGAAGGATTTATGGGAATGTTTGGGGGAGAGTCTTAAGAAGTGCTTCCGATAGGGAAGCACAAAATGGGTACTCATAAATGATAATAAATGATAAATGATAAAAAATAATAAAATAAAATGATAAATAATAAAAATAATAGGTACTAATAAATGGTAATAAATGATAAATGATAAAAAATAATAAAATAAAATGATAATAAAAATAAAAGGTACTAATAAATTATAATAAATTTATATATATTCTATAATATATTATATATAGAATATAATAAATTATAGACCTATAATAAAGGCCTCCCTTTTCAGAGGAAGCCATATGAATGCAAAGTATATACAAAATAATTTTTTTGAGGTAGAGAAAGTTACTAGCAAAAAAAGGCAACGTGATAGCTGTGTAAGAGCTGAGACTTGAGCTGAAGGAAGATCTATGGATTTCTTTTGTATCAAAGCGACTGGTTACGACTCTGAGCTCTTAGCCAGTAGATGTGTAGATGGCGGGTTTGATGATGCTCCACACCTACCATCTCTGGTCCTTTCTGTTTTTTCTTTTTAATTTTAGGAAAAGTAATTTAGGGAAAAAGTAACTTGGAGGCCTCCCTCCCAATCCAGCATTCTTCCCATGGCACCAGAGTCTCTTGCTCTGGTGTGTGTGTGTGTGTAAGAAAGAGACAGAGATACAGAGAGAGAGAGATAGAAACACAGAAACAGAGACAGAAAGAGTAGAGATACAGAGAGGGAGAGAGAAACAGAATTCCACAGGACTTGACTAATGGAGACAGCCTGGTGCAGAGGCTGGAACCCTGAACTTCATGCCGGGAGATGTGGGTCTGAATTCCTCCCCCTGTAAACCTGGGGAGCATGTCCTGGTGACCGTATTTTTCAAAAACTCATTTTCTTTCTCAGCCAACATTAACAGATAAACGCTCATCCTATCGTGTGCTGAGGGCTGGGGGTAAAGGGCACAGGCGGGGCTTGCTTCCCAAAGTGCCCAGGCAGATGGGGGAGACATGGAGGCAAACAAGCCAGAGGGCACCTCTTGGAGCAATCCCAATGGGGCGGCTGTTGGACTTACTCCTCTTAGGGCTGTTTGGAGGAAGGCATTTTACAAGCCTTAGATGCTGTTGTTGTTCAATCACATCCCAGTCCTCATGAATCCTTTGGGTGTTTTCTTAGCAAAGATACCAGAATGTTTGGCCATTTCCTTCTCTAGGATGTTATACAGATGAAGAAATGGTAAAATGACATATCCAGAGTCACACAACTAAGTCTGTGTCTGAGGCTGGATTGGAACTCATGAAGATGGGTCTTTCTGACTCTAAGACTAGTGCTTTGTGTACCATGGTCCTCTCTAATTGCGCTCCTTAGAGCACCAAGTGAATGTGGGTTATAGCAAGAGCCAGTGGAAATTTCAGGGGGAAATGGGTAGATTGTGGCTCAAGCTCTCAGCAGTGGGGCAGAGTGGGTAGAGAGTTCCTTTCTGATCCTGAAAGACCAGGGCTCAAGTCTTGCCTCTGACACCCACTGGCCGTGGGATCTTGCACAGGTCACTACAACTCCCAGATCCACAAATCGAAGAGAAGGATCCGGTTTGCAGCAGTGGAGGCCATTCCTTAGAGCGATATAATCAGGCCTAGGCCATCTTGTTACCATAATCAGTGAGTGGTGAGCTCCCCACCCTGCAGAGGATTCAGGCAGAAGTTTAATGAGCAAGGACTGGCAATGTTGCCCAGATGAGTCTTGAATCCTTGATGTAGATGGGAGTTGGACTGGAAGGTTCTTTTCATTTCCCCAGGAGAATGTGTGCTCCCTATGTGTAGAGACTCCTGCCTTTCCTCGTCCTCTCTGTGTTTTTTGGTCTCTCTCTCTCTTTCCATCTCTGTCTCTCTGTCTCTATCTCTTTCTGTCTCTGTCTCTCTGAAGGATTTCTGTCTCTCCTGTCTCTTTATCTCTGTCTCTCTTCCTGTCTATCTCTTTCTGTCTCTGTGTCTCTTTTCCCCTCTCTGTTTCTCTGTTTCTGTCTCTTTCTGTCTCTGTCTCTCTTTCCTCTCTGTCTCTCTGTATCTCTGTCTCTGTCTCTCCCTCTCTCTGTCTCTCTATTCTTTCTGTCTCTGTTTCTGTGTCTCTGTCTCTGTCTCTGTCTGTCTCTCCCTCTCTCTGTATCTCTCTCTCTCCCTCTCTCTCTCTCTCTCTCTGTCTCTCTTCTGTCTCCCTTCCCCTCTCTGTCTCTGTCTCTCTCTGTCTCTGTCTCTCTCTGTCTCTCTCTCCCTCTCTCTGTCTCTCTATTCTTTCTGTCTCTGTTTCTGTGTTGCTGTATCTCTGTCTCTGTCTCTCTCTCTCTCTCTCTCTCTCTCTCTCTCTCTCTGTCTCTCTCTGTCTCTCTCTGTCTCTCTCTCCCTCTCTCTGTCTCTCTATTCTTTCTGTCTCTGTTTCTGTGTCTCTGTCTCTCTCTCTTACACACACACACACACACACACACACACACACACACACACACACACATACACACACACACACACTGCTCAGTGCCTGGAACAGAGAGGTTGCTTTACTTGAGTGACCAGATGGAAGGCCAGCACACGTCCTGGGCTATAGCCATCGCGGACCCCATAAAGGCTCACACATCTGGGGCTGATCCCTCCCACGGTACAGAGCATTATGGGAAGGCGGAGGGATCCCCCAGAACTGTTTGCTCCGGAGAAGGGCTGACATTTCGGGGAGCTCTGGGCTAGTGGAGAAGGGAAGGCAGGTGGTCGGGCCTCCACGGCTGCCACTCTATCCGAGCCCCGATTCCTTTTGCCAAACAGAGCGCTCCTTGTTGCTGGTTCTCAGGTGCCCCCTGAGATACGGCTGCCTCTCATTGGCTGGGAGCAGTTTCAATGAAAGACTTGTTATCGGTACTTTATGGGTCAGGGAGAAAGTTTGCTGTTGTTTTTCTGCTCTCTCCCCCCCCCCCCCCCAGCTCCCTGCACATCTGGCACCTGTCTCCAGTCCACTTAAGAGACTTAAGAATGTTTGCTGCTGGGGCCTCAGTTTCACTGGCTGTGAAATGCTGAGTTTTGACTAGCTCATATCTAAGGTTCCTTCATCCCTAACATTCTACAATCCCCTAAGTCCATAAAGACGCATGATTTATAATGTCCAGCCCTCCCCTCTATCCAAGAGCAGGCAGCAATGTCCCGGCAGCTGTATCCTTTGTCCGACGTGCTGTGGGCCCCCTTTGGGGACTCCTCCTTTGGGGGGAGATCGTTCGTCGTCCGCGTGGTGGCCTGGGTACTTTCGGATGCCTAACGATGGCTAATTATGATAAAATAGATGGAGGTAAGACTCCATCTGCTCACCTTGATCAGCTCTGTGAAGACGTACCCGAGTTTGCAAAGACGCTCGTGCAAAGCGGATGGCAATTAAGTGTTTGGGGAAGGGGCCACGGGCTCCAGCGTATGTCTGTGCCAGCTGTCCCTCCGGGCCTCGTTGGGAGAACGTGGCCTTGGGTGGGTGGGATTCGCCACGGACCCGGCCGAGAAGTTCCAGGAGCCCCTCAGGAGCTGCCCGCCTGGCCAGCTGCTTCGTCGTGAGTCTTCCGGTGGGAGACTCGCTTACCTGGGGTTGCCATGTTGCTCCCCCCCCATTCCCTGGCACCCTATGTCCACCTCCTTTGACAGAGATTACTAGACCCCAACTACTTCCTACTTTACTCACCACACCGACTCTGGCTCCTTGGGGATTCCTGGCGGAACTTACCCCAACTCAGTTCTTGGGAAACTCAAAACCTCCCCAGCTCATACAGATCCCTACCCACCTAATCCTTCTCCATCTGATATAACACCTGAAGGAGGGGACGGCACTTTCCCTTCTAGCTGCGAATGAGCTATCACTGAATCACAGAATCTGGGAACTGAAAAGGACCTCATGGGAGCTCAGTCAGTCACCGCCTTTGTTTTCCTGTGCTGTCTCCCCCAAGTGTGCTTCTCGATGGTATCGTTTTGTGATTGGATCTTCTCTCCCTAGTGCTTAACACAGTACTGGGCACGTAGTAAGTGCTCAAGAAACGCTTGTTCATTACTTTGTGTATTAAGTCCTTTTCTCACATGGATGACTCATTGAATTTTCAGTTCACTAAGAGTCTCAGATCTTTTTCAGAACTGCTCTTCATCTTTGTCTCCCCATCTTATAATTGTAAAGTTGATTTTTCTTTGCCCATGTGTAAGATTTTATATTTATCCCTCTTGTTTTTTTTTTAAAAAATGATTTACTCAATGCTCTCACCCAGTCGTACTCTTAAGTATGATTTGGTAAATGTTGGGGATCCTCAAGAACTTTTGAAGTGTTTTATGAGATTAAAAGGATTTTCATGGTAAAGTCCAAACATTTTCCTTTATTATGCAGTAAACATTGGCAGATAGAATCTACCTAAAGCAGAGCTTTTTGGGGACCTCCATCATTTTTTAGAGTTTAAAGGCGTCCTTTGACCAAAGAGTTTGAGAACTACTGCTTTAGCTCGCTGAGATTTTCTCGGATCTTGGATTTGCCTAGTAGGTAAGCTGTTTCTTCCAGCTTTGTGTCATTTACAGATCTGATGGACGTATCATCTATAACTTCATCCAAATCTTTGGTGAAAATATTAACCGGCACAAGGCTAAGCCCAGATCCTTCCGGCACTCCACCGTGGACGTTGAACCATTAAAATCTGCTTTTTAAGACTGGCCATCCAAACAATTCTGAATGAATAAATAAGGGAGCATCAATTAATATTTACTATAAGCAAAGTACTATATTTAAGCTCTGGGGATACAAATAAAAAAGTAATTAGTTCCTGCCCTCCAGCTGAACAGGGATGTAACACATCTAGGAGGCTTCTAGTCCCAGTCAGATGGAGAGGGACCTTGATGTGCAGTGGAAAAGCCATGGTGATACTTCTTTAAAGGGATTTTCTGAGCCCGAGAAGGCCAGTTCTGTTGCATCAAGAGCACTTGGCAGCCTAGCAACCCAAGAGCAGTCCATTGTGACGTCAGCAACTTCCCAGCCTGTCGCAATCTGAGCCCTCAGTAGGTCCTGGGCTCTTTGTAGCCGGTTTGAGCTCTGGATCTGAGACATCCTCAGACCCAGAACTTTTAGCCCTCGTCAAAAATCGCAGAAATCCTGAAGGAGCACAATGCTCCCTGCCTCTCCTTCTCTGGTCAGAGAATTTTGCTGGAGACAGTATGATTTAGTAAAATGAGCACTGATTTTAGGCTCAGAAGGACCCAGGGTTCACATCCTCAGATACTTAAAAATGTCCCCCCTCTGTAAAATGAGGGGGTTGGATTTGAAAGAATCTAAAGCTGTTTCCAGAACTAGAAGCCTATAAACCCAGACACGGTGGGAGGTTTTTCAATACTTTTGGTTTAATTCCATTTTCACTGAAGGGAGGGATCCAGCTCTGATTTGACCTCCATTCCCTTTGATGAAAGCCCCAGAGGATACCAAAATTCACAAATAGAAGTCCATTGATCACCCCCCACT
>NW_026261940.1:0-11995 GCF_016432865.1 Antechinus flavipes | reverse complement strand
CAAAGTACTATATTTAAGCTCTGGGGATACAAATAAAAAAGTAATTAGTTCCTGCCCTCCAGCTGAACAGGGATGTAACACATCTAGGAGGCTTCTAGTCCCAGTCAGATGGAGAGGGACCTTGATGTGCAGTGGAAAAGCCATGGTGATACTTCTTTAAAGGGATTTTCTGAGCCCGAGAAGGCCAGTTCTGTTGCATCAAGAGCACTTGGCAGCCTAGCAACCCAAGAGCAGTCCATTGTGACGTCAGCTACTTCCCAGCCTGTCGCAATCTGAGCCCTCAGTAGGTCCTGGGCTCTTTGTAGCCGGTTTGAGCTCTGGATCTGAGACATCCTCAGACCCAGAACTTTTAGCCCTCGTCAAAAATCGCAGAAATCCTGAAGGAGCACAATGCTCCCTGCCTCTCCTTCTCTGGTCAGAGAATTTTGCTGGAGACAGTATGATTTAGTAAAATGAGCACTGATTTTAGGCTCAGAAGGACCCAGGGTTCACATCCTCAGATACTTAAAAATGTCCCCCCTCTGTAAAATGAGGGTGTTGGATTTGAGAGAATCTAAAGCTGTTTCCAGAACTAGAAGCCTATAAACCCAGACATGGTGGGAAGTTTTTCAATACTTTTGGTTTAATTCCATTTTCACTGAAGGGAGGGATCCAGCTCTGATTTGACCTCCATTCCCTTGGATGAAAGCCCCAGAGGATACCAAAATTCACAAATAGAAGTCCATTGATCACCCCCCACTTTTCTTACACAGTGTGTTTGTACACATATATGTAAATACACAAAAAGCACATATTAACAAATCACAAGTATCCTCTGAAGGAGAAGCACCAGCAATTTAGTAGAGTAAAAATGAACTCACAAAGAATAGTCAGTTTGATTTGCATCTTAGAGGCAGAACATTATATTTATAAAGTACAAAAAATATGATTTCAAGGATATGGTAAATGGGATAATGTGTGAGAGAAGAAAACAAGAAGGTAACATGAAATGAAGATATATTTATATATATTTTGGAAAAGTAGAATTGGGTCAGATTTTGAAGAACTTTAAATGTCAAACACAGAAATTTACATTTGATCATAAAAGTAACCAGGAGCCATTGGATCTTCTAAAAGAATATCCAGTCTATCATTAGGATTTTCTTGCTTTTATGAGCTGTGAAGGTTTTTAATTTCTTTAAGACTCATAAACATAAGAGTCTTATTCTGATTTCTGTGTGAAAATGACTATAAGTTTTGGAAAACTTTTTTCCTCAGTGATGCATTGAATAAGACTTTTAAAGGCATGATTTTTCATATACAAGAGAAAATTCTAGATTATTAGTCACTAGTTTACAAAAGCTAATTAGCAGTAGTCATTACAACATATAAATAGCAAAGATAAGACTTTGCAGGTCAAATGAAATGTACAATCATTTTATACAAACACATTTTGTGTTCCATTTAAATTAAAACAATTTTATTAATTAAGATTATAGAATAGTGAATAAAGCTCCTTGACCTAGAGTCAGGAATACCTGGATTCAAACCCCACCACAGGTAGTTTGTACCGTGACACTAGCCAACCATTCATCTTTGTCTCAGTTTCCTCTTTTCTATAGTAGGATCATAAAAGAAACAGGAGTCATTAGATCTTCTAAAAGAATATCCAGTCTATCATCAGAACATTTTAACTTTTATGAGCTGCCAAGGTTTTCAATTTCTTTGGGATCCATAAACATTAAAGTCTTATTTTGAATTCTGTGTGGCCTCTGAGATGTCTTTCAACTACAAATTTGTGATCCTATGGCTTGCAGTTTATCTCCTATTGACTGTTCTACTGTTTCTCCTAAAAGAATGCATAATTTTGCTATCAATATGTATGTGTATTCCTGCTTTATTAATACATTTCTAGATTAAAAACTCATAAAAGCAATTACATTAAAAAACAAAAAATAGCCCTTGTTTCATAAGAAATACATTTGAATGTTAGCAGTTTTGCCTAATTCTGTCAATTATTTATGTATCTATCATTTATGACTTTGCTGTACTCTTGATAAATGATTAGTAGTAGCTGTAGCAAAACAATAAAAAGAATAATTCTATGAATAAAATATTTGTTAAAACATTTTGTCAAATGCTTGATAAATGAGAAGGACACCATTGCCCTGAAGGGAAACATTTTAGTAGACAGGCAAGTGCCTGATGTATATGGCATGAACCATGTTACAATGAAATGCTAGTATTTTGAGCCAACATTTCAGAAAGGATTTTGAAAAAATGTAATAGAGAGCTACAAAAATTGTCTTGTTTTCAAATGCCAATTGAAGCTTGACCTTTAAGAGAAGAGAGTAAATGTAGTTGACCAGGAAATAATAAACTATAATTACACTTTTGAAAAAGGATGATATTTCTTTCTTATGTTACCTTTATTTCAAAATGTATTCTTTTCTGCCCTCCCCATTCCTTTTAGATAGTTATAACAAAAACAAAATTTAACAACCCACCATCAACCACATCTAATTTTTCAAAGCTCAGAGTACAAGGAAAAGGAAAAGCAGGAAAAGAGAAGAAATAATTGTGACATTTTTATCATGTTCTAGCACTAGGCTAAGCACTTTATAGATATTATTTCATTTGAAGAATGAACATCCTCATATTTCTTTTTTGAGACTTTTTAGTTACTATAATTTTACAACATTCAGTTTTGAATGTGTTGTCAATTTTTTCTCACTTTTGTATTGTGCTAGTTTTTCTGTATATTGATTTTCTAATTCTACTTACTTACCTTTTTCTAAATTCTTGTAAGCCCTATGCCCTCTTGTTTTCTTCATACTTATTATTTTTTTTCCTCTGACAACTGTATGATTCCATTGCATTTACATACCACAACTTTCTTAGTCATGCTACAATCATTATAAGAGACATATAAAATCTTAGGTTGTGATCTTATTTTAACTAAAATTTGAATATAAACTAATTGGTTAATGATAAATCTTGTTTAATAATTTTTAACTTATTGGATTCCAGAATTGTGTCACCAAGATTATAAAGTGAGTATTCTTTATTTTGGTCTCAAATGTTGTTAGTCTATACAACCCATAATGACATATTTAATGATATACACATGTATGTCATTGAATCATATATATCTTTGTACCACTTTAAGGATTAACTGCTTTTAATGTGCTAAGCCTTATTTAAAAAAAATAAATTAAATGCAAAAAAAAAAAAAACAAGAAAAACAAACAAACAAAAAAAGTGCTTCACATATCATCAGGCAGGATTCAAAATGTATAGCAGCAAATTTCTTTTTTTCAGAAAGCATGTATAAAAATAGAAGACATTATATTCATGACTGTCCATCTTTTCTTTGCCTCCTTATAGGTTACTCCTTTGTTCTCTGCTGTGAACTTTTTATATTTTTTTTTCTCAAGCCTGAAGCAGGCTATAGTTAAACAGAGGTATATTTATATATACATATACACATCCATGAGTGTGTGTATACATACATATATTTGTATATATGTGCATATACACACAAACCTCCTATATACAAAAATCTATATATTCATATATACACACCTACATGCATAGATAGACACATAAACACCCATACTCACATCCCCATATACATACACATTTACACATATATAAGCATGTTTTTAAAACATTATTAATAGGTCTGACACGTAGATTTCTTCTTGATTCAATCTTTGAGTCTGACTTTGTCTAAGATCAATGACTGCTTCTCTACTTTTCTCCCCCAATAAATTCTACTTCTGATCAGTGCTATTATGTTTCTATAAATCTCTTATTTCCTAAGCCTGCTAACTCTTAAACTTTAACTCTACTCCTTAACATTACTATTAGTTGGCATTTCCTGCCTTGGATGTTTCCCTTATTTTCTCTCCCAACTCTTTTCTTTCTTATTTATCCCATTTCTTAATACCATATCTTAATACCCATAACCTTAAGAGCATAACTTAATACCCATATCTTAATTCATACACCCTTCTGTATCCCAGTTTATGCTATGCCATCCATTATCCTTATCTTGACCTCTTTTTCTTTAATCTATACATCTTGTCCCATTGCTGTAAATGGACATCCTATCTTATCCCATCTCCTTTCCCCTTATTTCTTTATAGATTTTGGAGGATGCTATATTCTTTATGACATATTTATATGTTGTTCTCTAACCCATTCCCAAATGTGAGTAGTCCTCTTCCTCTTCTTCTAACGTTATCTGTGTAAATTCTTCTTCTGTACCTCATTCATGCAGAATATTTACTATTTTTACCTTTTCCAGATGGTTTTGCTTTTTAGAGTGAGATCATTCTCAGCTCTGCTCCAATCTTTCTTTTGGACTACCCAATTACTGATGTCAATCTTAGACTTATAATTTATATTTTCACATGTAAAACAAAAATAGTTTGTCCTTGTTTGATTCTTTGACATCAGTCTAACTAACACCTGTTAGTTCTTATATGTTATTTTTTATTGAATTCAGGTTTGGTTGAGACAAAATTCTGAAAATCAGCTAATTGTTCCCCCATTCAATGTCATGCTTAATTTGATAGATAAAATATTTTTGGCCCAAGGTCTAGGTTTTTGTTTTTGTTTTGTTTTGATGTTGATTTAGCAGGACTTGAAGAGTTTTATTGTATTACTGGTAAATCTTTTAGAACTATAGAATTTTAGTTATAGCATATTTAAATTGTTTCAGTTGTTGTTGTAGTAGTTTGTTGTTTGTGAAATTTTCTCTTTGATCTGGAGGTTTTTAAATTTAGCAAGAATGCTCCTATATGTTTTATTTATAGGATCTCTTTGAGATGGTGATCATTGGATTTTTTTCTATTTTTACTTTCCTTTCTTGTTCTATCATTTCAGTACAATTTTCTTTAATTATTTCTTTTATTATTGTGTCAAGATTTTTTTTAGTCATAGTTTTCATGTGCAATTATTCTTATATTTTCTCTTCTTAATCTGTTCTCCAGATCTCTTGTTTTTCTTATAAGATGATTCACATTCTCCTGTATTTTTTCATTCCTTATATTTTGCTTTGTTATTGCTTGGTTCCTTATAGATTTACTGGCTCATTCTTGTCCAATTTGAATTTTCAAAGAATCATGTTCTTTACGACCTTGGATCTCCTTTTCTAGTTGGTTGACTTTCTTCATATAATCTTGTTTTTCTTAGGTGCTTCTTTTCCTTGCTTGTTTTTTTTCCCCCTCAATCCCTTTCATTTAATTTTTAAAGTCTTTTGTAATGCTTCTATAAATTCTTTCTGGCCAGGCAGTCACTTCACAATATTCTTTGGGATAGGAGAAACTTTTTTTACTTTAATGTCTTCCTCTGAAGATAAACTGTGTTTCCTATTCCCAAAGTAGATTTATGTGGTTGGATTATTTCTCCTTTGTTTACTCTTTTTTGATGATAATTTAATAAATTTAGTATAACCACCTCTAATCCTGAGGTGGAGAGGGGATGGTGTCTCTGACTTCCCCTCAGTTCTCCTCTCTATTCTCCTATAAATACTTGCAACCAACTACTTCCCTGCCCCACTGTTTTTGTACTCCGAAGATGTGCTGGTTCCTTTTAACCTAAATTGGTATCTCAGCAGCACAATAGGCATAATGTTCCTTTTCAGGAGATATTCTCTCAAACTCAGTATGCTGTCCTTTATATGGGAGGTGAAAATTTTTGTGGTCCACATTGAGGCCACTTCCTAATCCAGCTAACTCTAGAGCTCTGAGTTTGCTATTTCTTCTGAGATTGCCTGGAGGTATTTATAATTCATGCTGTTTAAACCTTAGTGTTTATATGAATTTATTACAAGCATCTCATGCAGAGAAAAATAAGTAAATATGATGGCATTTTAAATATGATTTAATAGGATTCTTTTGATCAAATCAATATATAGTTTTGAATTCTGTGACATCAATTAAGATATAGTTGAGAAGAGGATGGCAAAAATGTGTTGGAAATTCCAATTAAAAAATAAGAAAACAGAGGGTAGCTAATTGGTGTAGTGGATAGAGCACCAGCCCTGAAGTCAGGAGGATCTGGCCTCAGACACTTAATACTTCCTGGGTGTGTGACCCTGAGCAAGTCACTTAACCCCAACTGTCTCAGCAAAAAAAAAAAAAAAAAAAAAAAAAGATAAAAACACTTGCAGAAATGTTGGAGTTTTATACTTACATATTATTAATATTTACTTTGAAAAGAAAAAAAGAAACATCAATGTATGGGAAGAGAACTATACTGCTGGAATTTTCAGATGAAAAGTGTCATCCCATAGAGAAAAAGCTTTGATAAAATTCATTTCTACTTACAAAGAAAGCTGGGAAAACAAACAAATAGACTTGTTAATAGGGAAATGTAGCTTCCAATCTCACAGTAGCAGTAGTGAGTAATGTGTGTAAGGATAAAGGGTAGGAGTAAGGTACCCAGCCAAAACCTCTTGACCTGCAGGGACTGACCTTTTGTATAATTTTAAACAAAGAGCTTTTATGATACCAATGGGAAACTGATTTTTATCTGAAGAACAGAAAACCAAGGCATTTTCTGAATTACTTGATAAATTGATTGGAAAATAGAACCAAACAATTGGAATGAAAAATAAGATTTAGGAAAGTTAACTTTTAATTATATTATTCTTTGATAATCAAATAAACATTTAATGACATTATGTATTCTAATAGATAGGATATAGTTTTCTGTACATAATGTTATCATTATCTTACAGAAAAGATGAAAATCAAAACCAAATTATAAGAATTCTTAAAAATAAGAAAAATGTTATGGTATAAAATTAAGGAATTTCCCACTTGATCCTATTCAAGTCTGTGACTTTCTTAATTGGGAAATGAATAAAAGAATAGTCACCATCAAAGCATATCATTTTTCTCCTCAGAATATTTAACAGCTGCCTATCAATTACAATAATAAGGTGTCCCAAAGAACCAGTATTCGTTTCATATATGAAGCAGATGAAATGATACAGATGGATATTTGATGTAGAATATAAACTTTTTTTTAAACAATTCTTTTAGATAAGAAAGTTTGAAAATTATGACCAGTATCAGTTCATAAAGGAACAAGGAACATTGGAGGAAAAATGATAAAACATAAAAATATTAATAAGAGATCAAATTAAATCAGATAATTCATACGTATAAGCATAGAAGAAGAAAGAGAATAACAAAAAGGGAAAACTCAGAGTTCTTTTTAATTTGCACTTGTTTTATTATCAGTAATGTAACCTTTTTTTCCCCTGAGGCATTTGGGATTAAGTGACTTTCCCAGGGTCACACAGCTAAGAAGTGTTACGTGTCTGAGACCAGATTTGAACTCAGGTCCTCTATCCTCAGGTGATCTATCCATTGTGCCACCTAGCTATCCCTGTAACTATTCTTTTTTTTTTTTTTTTTTTAAATAGCTTTTCATTTACAAGTTATATGCATGGGTAATTCTACAGCATTGATAATTGCCAAACCTTTTGTTCCAATTTTTCCCCTCCTTCCCCTCATACCCTCCCCCCAATGGCAGGTTGACCAATACATGTTAAATATGTTAAAGTATAAATTAAATACAATATAAGTATACATGTCCTAACTGTTATTTTGCTCCTGTAACTATTCTTTAATATGATCACTAACAAATTAGAATTTTCCTTTTGAGAATTGTTTATCTATATTGCTTGAGTAAAAATATAAATGGTTCCTGGTCTTATACACTTTCTTTGTGATACCCTAATAATCAACTTACATCAGAGATAATATTTGGTGGCAAGATCTCACTTTCCATGGACTTACTTTCCTTTTTGTTATTCAATCATTTTTAGTTTTGTCTCATTTTTCATGAACCAACTTGAAATTTTCTTGGCAAAAATAGTGCAGTGGATTGCCATTTCCTTCTTGAGATTCTTTTACAAGTAAGGAAACTGAGGCAAACAGGGTTAAGTAGCTTGTCCAGGATAATCCAGCTAGTATGTCTCTGAGACCACATTTGAACTCAAGAGAATATCGACACTATAACCAGTGTGCCACTTTGCTTTCAATATAGAGATAGATAGAGATGCATGTATATATGTCTACTATATCCAATCATAATATAATATATGTGATCTTTATACTCAATGCATTAATTTTTATTTATATTATAAAAATATATGCAGAACATATAGTATTGGATTTATTTCATCAGTCTTTTGAACCTTCAACTTTCCTGAAGGATGTTAATATCTATATGTTTATATGTGTGTAGACAGAGATCCATATATACATTGAAATTAAATAATATATGTAAGACTTTACAAAATTTAAAGTATAAGTATATATGTATATACATATATTATATATATATATAAATTGATTAATTTATGTTAGTATTACTTAGAAGTATATTTTATTTATCAATATAGCAAACTCAAGTTTATTTTCCAAAGATGGATAAGGTAAAATAAAGGCTCAGTAAAATATAATCTATAATATAAAAGAACTCACCTAAAAGTCCTAATGGAATTTGTCTTTCTTGATAGGAAAGAAATGGTTTATTTTTGAAGACTATGGGAGGAGAATAATAAAGCCTCTATATGCTTTAGAAACAGGCTAAAAATATAATGCATATCTGTTATAAATGACCATTGAGAAGATTATCGGTGGAAGGTTGATCACAAAATGATATATTATTTTTGACCCAGAAAGTCACAACAATAACATACATGAATAAAAAGTGATACACATTTATTGAACAAGCACCCACAATAATGAAATCACATATTTTAGAAATATTGAATGAACAAATAATAATTTGGCACCACTTTAGACAAATTAGATGATTAAAATATGTTAAATAAATCACTGTTACTAACAAAAAAGTTATGGATTAAGAAGAGAAATACAGTTTTGGAAATTAACCATTGCTTAAAACAGTATTATTTGAGATGAGGAATTGGATTTCTGAATAAGGTCTCGCTACAAGGAATAATGTATTTATGGCTAGGGTTAAGGTAAAAAATTATTTTTACTAACTAAGATTTGTAAAATTACATTTGAGTAGATTATTGTTATTTTATTCAAGATGATTTTACAGTGAAAAGAGAGGAAAAGAGAAATCTTACCCACCATATCAAAATAAAAAGGTTCTTTCTTTCTATCTATCTATCTATCTATCTATCTATCTATCTATCTATCATCTATCTGTTTATCTATCTACCTACCTACCTGTCTATTTATGAAATAGAGCAGTGGAAAAAACACAGAACAATGTTCAACTCACAAATTTTTGTATCCTCATTGGAATATGAAAAAGAAGAGATTTTTATAAAATAATATAGAATGATAATTTATTCATTTAAATGTAGAAAATGAAAAAAGTTATAAAATATTCATCAAGCACTTATTAAATGGCAAGAACTAATTTTACACTAAACATTGAAACTAACATGAACATAATATAGAAGAAAGCTTGGGATGGTTTGATAAATTGCTTTACTAAGTTTATAGATGACTGAAAAATTGTTTCATCTGAAAGCCCTTTTCTCCCAAACAAATAAATAAATAAATAAATCTGACTAGAAACAATATTTAGATAAGGAAATGCATTTGTTTAAGGAGATGCATGATAGAAAAATCACTAAGCAAAGAAGAAAATGTACATCTCTGAATGTGGAAATGTCTGAAATATTTTTCATTTGGTCAAAATAGAAAAATTAATAGAATAGCTTCAACATTATTAACATATTGTAATTGCATATCAAAGCAACACAAGTCTGTTCCAACCATTGATGCTGAACAGGTCAGAGTTGAACAGTTGTATGAGGACCTACAACATCTAAAAATAACAACAAAAAAGAGAGATAGAGAGATTATTTATCAAAGGAGACTAGAATGCATCAAAAGTTAATTTGAATGTCAGACAAGTTTGGATTGAAGTACAAAATGAACCAGGGCAGAGACGAGTAGAGTTTTGTCAAAATAACTCATTGGTTAAAACACTTTCAACAATACAAAAATACATGTGGATATTATATTACCAGATAGTCAGTATAGAAATCTGATTGCTTATATTCATTGAAGGCAAAAGTGGGAATTCTATCTGCTGTCAGTCAAAACAAGATCTGGAGCTGACTATGGCTCAGATCATGAGTTTGTTGTTGCAATATTCAGATTTTAATTGAATAAAGTAGGGAAAATCATCAGAATATATATATATATATATATATATATATATATATATATATATATATATATATAATGACTAAATAACATGTCTTACATATTGTGTGTGTGTGTATATATATATGTATATATATATATACATATATATATATATACATATATATATGTATATATATATATGAAGTAAAGGTGATGAATACTAGAATGGCTGAAGTACAACAGACAGAGTTTTGCAATGGTACAGAAGGCAGCAACCATAACAACAAAACATTTCAAAGAAAAAAAAAACGAGCAAGAAAGCAAATGGCTCTCTGAAGAGGCTTAAAAATATTGAGAAGAGAAGAAAAATCAAAGGTAAAGAATGAAGAAGTCCCAACAATAGCAAGAAGAGAGAATATTTTTAAATGAGCAAGATAAAGAAAAGAAAGCAATAGACTAGAAAAGACAAGAGATATCTTCAAAAATAGTCAAGGAAACATTGCATGCAAAAAATTGACATGATTAAAAAAAAAACAAAAACAAATGGTAAGGACTAAAAAGAAAGAATTAAGAAGTGGCAAAATTATACAGAAAAACCATAGAAGTAAGATGTTCATATCATTAATAACCAAGATAATATAAGTATTGCTACAGAGCCATACATCCATGAAATTAAATGGGCTCTGAGAATCATTGTTATTAATAATGCTAATGGAGATGATGAAATTTCTGATGAACTATTTAAAATCATTAATGCTGTCAAAGTCCTGCACTCAATATGCCAGCAAGTTTGGAAAAGTTAACAGTGGTCACTGGATTAAAAAAGATCATTTTATATCACAATCCTAAAGAAAAGCAATAACAAAAAATGCTCAAATTATGAAATTGTCCTCATTTCATATGACAGCAAATATGTGTTTAAGATTCTGCAAGGTAGACTTCAATAATATTTGAGCCAAGAATTAATAGAATAGCAGGATGCTTTTATTTTTCTTTTTTTGCATAAAAATGAAACAATCTCTCCCGTCAAGGAGCTTAAATTCTTTTTTTTTTTAAATTAAAACCTTTTTATTTACAAAGTATATGCATGGGTACATTTTCCAGAATTGACCCTTGCATAACCTTTTGTTCCAAATTTTCCCATCCTTCTTCCCAACCCCTCTCATAGCTGGAAGGTAATGCAATACACGTTAAATATGTTGAAACACATATTAGATCCAATATTTATAAGTATGCATACAGTTATCTTGTTGCACAAGAACAATCAGATTAAGAAGGAAGAAAAAGAAAAACTGAGAAAAAAAAAAAAAAAACAAAATGCAAGCAAATAACAGAGAGAGTGAGAATGCTATGTTGTGTTCCACACTCTGTTCCCATGGTTCTCTTTCTGGGTGTAGATAACTCTCATCACTGCATAAGTGGAACTGGTTTGAATCATTTCATTGTTCAAGAGAGCCACGTCCATCAGAATTGATCGTCATTTAGTCTTGTTGTTGCCGTGTATAATGATCTCTGGTTCTGCTCATTTCACTCAGTATCAGTTTATGTAGGTCTCTCCAAGCCTCTCTGTCTTCATCCTGCTGGTCATTTCTTACAGAACAATAATATTCCATAACATTCACATACCATAATTTATTCAGCCATTCCCCAGCTGATGGGCATCTACTCAGTTTCCAGTTTCTGGCCACTACAAAGAGGACTCCCACAAACATTTTTGCACATATGGGTCCCTTTCCCTCCTTTAAGATCTCTTTGGGATATAAGCCCAGTAGAAACAAGCAGGATGCTTTTCAAAAAGATAGAGGACTAATGATCAAATTGCTAACATTTGCTGGATTATGGAGAAAGCA
>NW_026261939.1:0-11991 GCF_016432865.1 Antechinus flavipes | reverse complement strand
TTATTTACAAAGTATATGCATGGGTACATTTTCCAGAATTGACCCTTGCATAACCTTTTGTTCCAAATTTTCCCATCCTTTCCCAACCCCTCTCATAGCTGGAAGGTAATGCAATACACGTTAAATATGTTGAAACACATATTAGATCCAATATTTATAAGTATGCATACAGTTATCTTGTTGCACAAGAACAATCAGATTAAGAAGGAAGAAAAAGAAAAACTGAGAAAAAAAAAAAAAAAACAAAATGCAAGCAAATAACAGAGAGAGTGAGAATGCTATGTTGTGTTCCACACTCTGTTCCCATGGTTCTCTTTCTGGGTGTAGATAACTCTCATCACTGCATAAGTGGAACTGGTTTGAATCATTTCATTGTTCAAGAGAGCCACGTCCATCAGAATTGATCGTCATTTAGTCTTGTTGTTGCCGTGTATAATGATCTCTGGTTCTGCTCATTTCACTCAGTATCAGTTTATGTAGGTCTCTCCAAGCCTCTCTGTCTTCATCCTGCTGGTCATTTCTTACAGAACAATAATATTCCATAACATTCACATACCATAATTTATTCAGCCATTCCCCAGCTGATGGGCATCTACTCAGTTTCCAGTTTCTGGCCACTACAAAGAGGACTGCCACAAACATTTTTGCACATATGGGTCCCTTTCCCTCCTTTAAGATCTCTTTGGGATATAAGCCCAGTAGAAACAAGCAGGATGCTTTTCAAAAAGATAGAGGACTAATGATCAAATTGCTAACATTTGCTGGATTATGGAGAAAGCACAGATTTTACAAGTAAGTTCAGTCCATCTGGGAGAGAGAGAAGTTCCATTGTTCCTGGGCATTTTGAAGTGTAGCTTTCTAAACTCTGTGTCACATCCTTTTTTTCTTAAAAAGGGAAAGAAAAGAAAGTCAAGATCTATCACACAAAAATGATTCTGACATTTTCTAGGGTATAAAAAATACAGAACCTTATAATGTTAGTTAGGACTAAACAATTATACAGTAAGGATTATGTAGCCTAATTTCCATTTTTATATACCAAGATCAGAGGTCCAAAGTTATACAACCAGAAAACAGAAGAGGCAGATCTAGAACCCTCAAGTGGGTAGCAGCACCAGAGCTAGAACTCAAGTTTCCTGACCTCTGTTTTGTCCCCTTTATCATTATATTCCATCTATATAGTGTGAGCTCTACTCCATCTCAAATAAGTTGTTAAAGTGAAATGGAAAAATAACACATGTTGCAACATAAAGATAATGATTTTAGAGAATTCAAGACTATGGAAAACTATGTTTAATTGGAAAACTATGAACCAAACAAATTCCTTTATCTATTTATTGGTGATGGTTGTTTTTTGATGAGACTAGAAAAGCAACTATACTTAATTTTGAGTTGAGTATGTGGAAAAATATGAAATATAATAATAAAAATTTTCTTTATACATTAGTCTGCCAAAGAATTCCAAATGCTATCATGAAAATTATCTCATTTGCCAAATGTAAAGTATATTACATGTAATTAAATAGGTAATACTCCATTATGTTGTCTCTAAAAATTCCATAGTTATCAAAATGAAAGGAATTAACCTATTAGCTATATCCTGTGCATTTAATTTTCAAGAGACTCATGTTAAAGTGAGGACCAAAATAGAAATGCAAAGACCTAATTTCTAGTCCAACACACAAGGTTAGAAATTGTCTCTATATTGTATCTATAAGTCCAGGGCCTAGTACACTGTCTGAAACTCAGTAGTATTTAACAAGTATTTATTAGATTCATTGGAAAAAACATTTCACCTTTCTGGTCCCTTTTTTACTGAACCCCATCATTAAATTGCTCATTTAACTTCTAGTAAGGTTGGAGAATAAGCCTTGTAAAAGAGTGACAATTTTTACTCATTTGAAAGTGTTTATAGTTTTTAAATTTTAGTTCTGTTTTAATTCATTTGTTAAAATCAGAATTTACAAAAAATTATTCAAGTTGACACCAATGAAGTCCAGCTTGTGTCTCTCACTATATAAGATGCATCAGCCACTTTTAAAGAATTTGTTTTGGTTTTAATTTTTTTCTTTTGGAGCAAAATATAAGGTTGGGTTGTTTTTTTGGGTTTTTTGAAGCAAAATAAAATGATGATTTTGTAGAACAGAATAGAAAATAGCAAGGAAGGTGTTGAATAAATCCAATTTCCAATTTTTTCAGCATCAGTTTTGCAAATTGGAGGCAAAATTCCATCTGGTGCCTTTCCTCCTCCTCCTTCTCCTTTTCCTTTTAGCAAGATGTTATAAGGCTCACTGGATTCACCAGTACCACATTTTTTGTTGGGGTTTTTTCCAAATTGCATGGTACTTTTTATTTTAAATGTCACACAAAAAATCTCAAGATATAACTTTAAAAGTGTAAAGAGGGTAAACTTTTCAGGATGAAAATAACTTTCTAAGACAAGATATTTAATAAGGGAATTTCTTACAAGTCTTAGAATCATAAAATGTTGGGCAAGGGAGAATCTTAGAATATGTGTGTGTGTGTGTGTGTGTGTGTGTGTGTGTGTGTGTGTGTGTGTGTGTGTGTGTGTGTGTGTGTGTGTTAGGAGTTCAAATGTTGGAGTTCTTGTTCTTCTCAAAACACAGCCGGTTTAGCTTAGAGCCCTCCGGATATCTCCAAATCCTAAGGTTTTGTCCTTCAGCCTCTACCTCTGCTTTCTTCAGCCTCTGACCAACACAGAGATGGAATGAATCTCGTTTCCTTCTCTTGGGGCTCGGCTAGCTTTCTGGTGAGTCTTTCAGACCAGCCTGGTCTCAGTGGGGGGCGTGCAGGAGCCCAGACACCACAGTGGTGTGAGATGAAGATGAATCTGGTTGTCCATTGAACTCTCACTCGTAGCTTTATGCTTTGAAAACTCTTCGTCTGCCACCAGCCAGCCAAGTGGAATATATTCTGCCTTGCCTCGGAGAGAGGGCTTCTGGCGTAATTCCGCAAAGTGCTCTCTGTCTACACCAGAGTTACTCCTCTCCAGTCCAGCTGAACTCTCCTCTGCGACCAGCCAGCCAAGTGGAAAAAGTGTATTCTGGAATAGCTCTCTCACCTTATATGTGAATCTTCTGAGAGAATGGGATTATGGGTTTTCTCCCATAGTGCTCTCTGGCCCAAAAAGCTTTAAGGGAGGTGTGGACTCCCTTGAAGTTAGAAAGTTTACTTTATGAAGCTGGCATACTTGTGAACTCCAATGAGTAAAGGTGTGAACACAAGCCTTGTATTAATTAGTTCTACTTAGTACCTTGTTTCAGGTTCTGCCCAAAACATCTTCTTGTAAGATTAGATCAACTCTAATTAGTTAGCAATTTGTAAAGATTCCAACAGTATGTGTGTGTATACACACACACACATATAACATCAGACCTAAGTGTTCGTTGACCTTCATACTTGAAGAGGATCAAAATGACATCACTATATTAGAGTCGAGTTACCATGTGTCCGATTGTGGATAATCAGACCAATAAAAGCTCAGAAAGCTCTATCACAGGTTAGACACAAATAGTTTCTATGAACATATGGAGTAGCTCCTCTAATTATGAGCATATAATTTTTAGGGCACCTTTTCTAGTCTCTTCCTCATACATGGAGATGAGCAGTATGATACTTAAAAAGCTGCTCAAATATCAGGGGTCTATTGGTTCCAGTAAAAATGGCCTGTGTGCAGGGTTGTGTGCAGAGTTGTGACTATACCTCCAAGTGTATCCACACTTGCTGCTTTATCACTTACCTACTGCCACAGAACTTTGAAATGATTAAATGGTATGCTGATGTCTTTTGATTCCTGTGTAAATTGGATTTACACGTGGCAGAGGTGCACAAAGTCCTCAATCTCGCTCTTCCAGAGCCGCCACTGCCGGTGGCAGGACAGAATCAGGATGGCTGGAGTGGATGACCTTGGGGTCTCAGTCATTCCACCAAGCTCCCAGTGCCCACAGTACCTGCTCCACTGGCTTTCAAGGCTGTTGGAACAAACTGTTCTCACCCTCGAGTTCCACCAGGGAAAGTCACCCCCTCACCCACCACAGGGTTTGAGACCCCTCGGTTACCCTCCCCTGATGTAGCCCGTCTGTCGAACAGTTTACTGGAGTGTGGCCGCTGTGTGTGTGGCAGCTTCTTGGAGTCCCACAGGAGAGTTAGGGGGATCAG
Source organism: Antechinus flavipes (assembly GCF_016432865.1). Lineage (NCBI taxonomy): Eukaryota > Metazoa > Chordata > Mammalia > Dasyuromorphia > Dasyuridae > Antechinus > Antechinus flavipes. The sequence goes on along the minus strand of NW_026261939.1, from coordinate 7,812 downwards.
GTGAACATCAAGGGGGAAAGCAGCCCTGTAAAGGGGCTCGGCAGCCTTCACCCCAAAGGGACTAGTCTTCCCTACAGCTAAGAGATCTGAAAACAAAAAAGATAGTCTACTAGAGCTAGAAGCAATCTTAGAGATGATCTAGTCCATCCCAAAAAAACAAATATCTGGGAAAGCTTAAGTCCAATCAGGTTATGATTAGATTATTAGTGATGACTAGGATTCTAACTCCAATTTAAATGGTCTATATTTCCATTCCTGTTCCTTGAACTATATGGAATCTAAAAAGTATGTTTTGGACTATTTTTAGATCCTGAAAAAAATGTTTGAACACTGTTAGCTAGAGTTTCATACCAACTCACTATTACAATTTATCCAAAAGCACAATGTATCTGTAAAGAGCTGAAACTCCGAATAGGAGTGCTTGAATCAGACAACCAAGCACTTCAGGATAATTATCTATAATTGACTCTATTAGCATATGTTTGGATGAATGGCCTATTTCACCATTGGTGCTGGCTCAATGTTTGGTGTTAAGATAATCATAGGCAAAGATTAGAGGGTGGGGTGAGAAAGGTAAGACCTTACTTTGTGGCAGGATGAGGAGGAGAGAGGCTAGAGACTACAGACTCAAGAATCCAGGAGAGATCTTTGGCAAAACTCCTGGCAGTTTTGTCCAACTCCTTCACTTCTTCCTAAAGACCAAAGACTTTTGCTTATCCTGACTCTGGCTGTTCCTAGGGCCTCCAGAGAGCTAGCCTAGACTTTACATTTTGGTGCCCAACATGGATTAAGGACCCTAATTTCACTAAAGAAGTCTTCAGTGACCAGGAAATAGGGTGAGTATTTTAATAGACAAACAGGGAACTCGCTTTGTTAAGAGATAAACTAGTAATTCTCATTTTCTAGCTAAAATAGGGTAGATATTAGGAAAAGATTCTCCCCCATCCCCAACCTCACACCACCTCTGCCCCAAAGGGATGCTATAGGAAGCATACTCAGACTGATAAAGAGACAGGGTTTTGTAACTTGGGAGTAGATTGATGGACTCTTAGATACATTAGAATGCATGTCACCATGGTTGTTCAAGGAAGAAGAAACAGAGGCAGATAATTGGAAACTAGTAGGAGATCAACTATGTGAATGTTATAATGATAATGGTCCTGATTCAATTTCCAAGGAAACATTCTATATATATAACATAATAAATTGGCTTTAAAGAATCCAGCAAGTTCTAGAGAAAAAAAAAAGTTTTAAGAACAGCCAGATGACAAAGTGTGAGGAGAAAAAGAAAGAGAAAGGAGAAATTAATGGCCTTATTGACGCAGGGCATGAGTGAACTTAAGTGAACTTGAAGGGCTTGGTGATTCTCACTCTCACAGCTCAGCTTCAACTCCGCCTACACCCAAACAGGTCCTTGACCCTCCCCCATCAACTTCACCTTACAGGATGGAGGGAGGAGGAGGAGGAGGAGGAGGGGCGGTGATACCACCAGCACCTCCCCCCCAGCAATCACTCCCTCCTATGACTAGATTGCAAAAGGCATACTTAAAGCCACAGAAGAAGGGCAGGATTTAGCTGATTTGGGAATAGAAATGTATCCTGTGATTGAACAACTTAACTCTTCAGGTCAAGAAAGAAGAAGATATGCTTCTTCTGATCTAGAAATAATCAAAGATTTGGAAAAGGCTTGCCCTCTTTATGTGGCTACAACAGCTTATGTTAAGATGTTATTACAGAATTTGGCTTATGAAGTCTTAATCCTTTGGGACAGGAAATCTATAGCAAGGGTATGCTTAGAAGCTGGACAAAACTTGTTGTGACTTTCTGAATATAGTGAATTCTGTAGGATATAAGCCCAACAAAATAGTCATAGTGGAGTTAATCCTCCAATCACCTGTGACCAACTAACAGGGATGGGTTCTTATGCAGACATTTCAGTATAGATTAATTATCCCAAAGCAGCGTAAGAGAAAATTGCCGCTGCTGCTATCAAAACATGGGCTTTTCTCTGCGGTAAAAATGACCAGGGTGAAGCCTTCACAAAAATAGCACAAGGGCCAAATGAACCCTTTGCTGATTTTATAGGATGTTTGCAGACAGCTGCCGTACGTACTAATGGTAAAAGTGCAGTAACAGACATTATGATAAGGCAACTTGCTAAAGAAAATGCTAATGAGGTTTGTAGAAGAATTATGCTAGGATCACGCAAAGATGCTCCTTTAGAGGAGATCATAAGACGCTGTGCCACAATGGGCGCAAATACCTTTTATAGACTCCCCAAGATCCAAACATGGGAAGACAGGGTCCCTTTTGGCAAGGGACTTCCAGAGAGACTCGTCAATGTTTTCAATGTGGTAAAGTAGTGCATCTGAAAGCTCAATGTTGGCATAGAGACAGAGTGAGAAAACAGGGTGGGAGAACAAGAACCAAAACCCCATGTCCAAAATGCAACAGAGGCTTCCACTGGGCCTCAGAATGTAGACTGATTCAGGGAAACAGGATGGGGGGCCCAAGGCAAAAAATACTTGGAGCATTATGGCAACCAAGGCTACACCCAGAGAGTGCCTAGAAGTCCAGTACCCAGACATGACCAATCAGCTGGGAAGCAATCTGATGGGAGAAAGGGATTACACAATCAATCAGCCAGGAAGCAACCTGATAGAAAAGGGATTACAAATGGGGAGAATAGAGTTGTATGCAGCAGAACTACTGGGATACACCCTGGAGAAATGAAATCTGTTCCTCTCCAGCCTATGGATTCTTTGCCTCCAGGCACAGTAGGCTTGACCATTTCACCTCTTGAGAGTACGTACAAAACAGTGTCTATCCATATACTGATGTGGGAAACTGGGGAACGTATAGATAATATCCCAATCACTAATACAGGTAGACAATGTGTGACTTATCACCCAGGAGAAGTAGTAGCATCAGACTCCTAATAAGCAATCTGGTGATAGTCACCTAGATTCTGACTCCAAGCCACAAAATCCAGAAATATACTAGACAGCAGCTGTGACAGATGACTGACCTATGCTCACTATTTATATAAATGGCAAGGATTGGTAGACATTGCTGCAAATCGTACAGTCATTAGAGATGCCAACTGGCCCAGTCAATGGCCAAAGATAAGGAAGACATCTACATGTCTGGTGCAGTTGGATCAAAAGCAGCTGAAGTTAATGTGACCCCTTTGAGATGGACATTGGAAGGTGAAACAGGAATTTTTTAACTCCTTTTATAGTTGAAAAATCCTCATCAATATGTGGGGAAGAGATATTTTACAACAATTAGGATTAGTACAACAAAGGAGTACTTTGGCTTTTTAGGCAGGGCTGCTGTTGAAGGCCTGCCAACACTTTCACCTGTTCCTATTCAATGGAAAACTGATACACCAGTGGCCCTTAGCCAAAGATAAAATTCAGGCCTTATTAGATATAATACAGATACAACTTGACCAAGGGCACTTACAACCTTCTCTAAGGCCTTGGAATTCCCCAATATTTGTTGTAAGAAATAAATCTGGAAAATGGAGGATGTTGGCTGATTTAAGAAAAGTAAAGGAACAGATGGAAACTATGGGAACTCTTCAGCCTAGACTTCTATCTGCTACTCAGTTGCCTAGAGAATGGCCTCCTTGGATTATAGACATTAAGGATTGTTTCTATTCTATCCTTATAGATAAGGAGGATATGAAAAGATTTGCCTTTTCAGTGCCCAGAATTAACTTAGTGGAGCCTTATGAAAAATATGAATGGACAGTTTTGCCACAGGGAATGAAAAACAGCACTACTAGGTGTCAAATATATGTTGCTGCTGCTCTTACTCCAGTAAGAAAAGCACTTCTAAAAGTAATGTTATTACATTAACATGGATAATATATTGGAATGTGCACCTGAGGAACAAATATTAGAAGCATGTCTACAAAAGAGCATAGAACAACTAAGGAATACAAATTGCATATAGCTCCAGAAAAAATTAAAAGACATGCTCCTTTTCAATATTTAGGATATGAAGTATATCCTAAGGTACTCACAGTACAAAAACTTTCCTTAAGAACAGAGAAGCTAAACACCTTAAATGACTTTCAGAAATTAACAAGAGATATCCAATGGATGCGTCCAGTGTTAGGTTTGACTACCTATCAATTAACCAACCATTATATGACATTTTAAGGAGAGACAGTGCTTTAAATTCACCATGCCAGCTTACAAAAGAAGTTCAGGAGGCTTTGAGAAAAGATGAATTGGCTTTAGCCAGTGTGGTTGAAAGAGTCACTCAAAAATCCTTGGAAATATCAGTTGTTGGTACAAAAGAGGCATCCATAGCAGTCCTCCCTCAAGGAGACAGTGTGATAGAGTGGGTGAACTTCCAAGCACAAAGCCTTACTCCTTACCCAGTGCTTGTGGCTAGAATTTTATTAAAGGCCATTAAGCGACCAGTACAATTATCTGGGATAAGACCTGACAAGATATATACCTTTTATACCAATGCACAAATTAATATATCTCAGAATAGCAAACTTTACTGGCCACAGCTGCAAATTTTACACCCGGGTCTACATTAAAGATAATCTGGCTATTATATAATTGGCAACGGATTCTTGAAGAAAAGGTTTCTAAAGTTTTTCTTAAAGGACCAACAATCTTAACAGATGCATCCAAACATAATATTTGAGCTGTATACTTTCATGACTTAACTATAAAGAGAGTAGTCAGAATTCCTTTTCAGTCCACTCAGCAGAATGAATTGTATGCAATCATTCTAGCTCTTACTTATTATCCAGGAGATATAAATATAACATCTGATTCAGCCTATTCAGTAGGTGTGTACAAAGAATTGCCAATGCCCAAATAAAATTTCTAGCTTCTAATATATATCATCTCTTTAAGAAACTTCAAGAGCAAGTGAGAAAGCATCCAGGTAAGATTTATATCTTGTATGTCCATTCTCATAGGGGACTTCCAGGTCCTATTTTTGATGGTAATTCAAAGGCAGATCACCTTCTAACTATTTTGGCCAATACTCTTTTGTTTTATGCAGCCCAAGAATCTCATTCTAAATATCATCAGGCTGCTTGAACTTTACGTTTACAATTTGAGATAGCAAAAGAGGAAGCTAGGAACATAGTAAAAGTCTATATAGCTTGCCTTCCTTTCCACGCTCCTATGCTCTCTCCAGGGAAGAACCCTCATGGTTTGAGACCCAATGAAATTTGACAAATGGATGTGACCAGAGCCCAGCTAGGTCAGTTGGTAGAGCATGGGACTCTTAATCCCAGAGTCGTGGGTTCGAGCCCCATGTTGGGCACCAAAATGTGGTGTTCTTCTTCTTTAAAATAATACTTCACTCTGGGAGAAAGTAGGTTTCTTGGGGAGGTTTTCTGGAGGCAGCCTTAGTTGCAGTTGAAAGTAATAATCACCTCAAAACGCAGCCAGGTGATAAAATGCAAATGTTTATTTTCTCCTTCCAAAATAGCCCAACTCCAAAATAGCTTACTTTTTCTTAGTGGCCTATCTCTCTGCTTGGTTCCAAGAGCTCCTTCCGAATGTCTCCAAATCCAAAGGTTTGTTCTTCAGCCTCCAACCAGCCAGGTGGAAAATGGAATGAATCTCTCTTGCCTCCTTCACTTGGGGCTCGGCTAGCTTTCTGGAGAGCCTTTCAGACCACTTTGGTCTCAATGGGGGAAGTGCAGGAGCCCACCCACCACAGTGGTGTGAAATGAAGTGAATCTGGTTGCGCCTCCCAAAGAGGGCTTGTGGGCTTCTGTATCTCCCAGACTGCTCCTCTCCGACCCCTGACAATGTTCCGAAGTAACTCGAGAGCTTCAATATATATGATCTCCCAAAGGTTGACTCTTCCCGAGAGAGGAATTAAGGGAGGTGTGAATTTGGATATCTCATACTAAACCCTGAAATCCCCCAAACGTGTGAACTCCAATGAGTACTTAAATACTTCATGCTTATATGAGCTCTCTAAAGGTGTGAACACAAAGCACGGTATCAATTCCATTGAGTTAACACTAGGATTCTAACATCTCCCTTGAGTTATCACCTTGTTTCAAGTTGAGTTAACACTAGGATTCCAACAGTGACCCATTATAAATCTTTTGGTAGTCTGTCTTTTATCCATGTTGTAGTAGATACCTTTTCAGGATTCACTTATGCAATACCAGCATCAAAAGAGACAGCCCAAGTGGTCACTGAATTCCTTATACAAGCATTTGCAATTATGGGTGTGCCACAAGCAATAAAAACAGACAATGGATCTGAATATACTTCTATACATTCTGCACACTTTTGTGCACAGTATAAGATTTTACACACCACTGGCATACCCTTTTGTAGTGACCGCATATTTAAAATCAGCCGGAGTCAGGAATTCAGGTTAAGGGAAAAATCTCGATCTTTATTGAAGTGAAGAGGTGAAAAAAGATTGCGATAGCAATATGGGCAGCTGCGACAGGAAGCCAGCTAGCAGAAAGAGCCCTGAGCTGAAAAACCGTCACAATCGCAATCGCAAAATGCTCCCAGTCTCTCCTTCCCCTTCCTTTTCCACTCTCCTGCTTCCACCCACCAAAATCATCATTTCCTATACAACACATCAGGACTTGCACAAAGAGTGGGCAGGGGCCATTCTTTCTCCAAGCTTATATAATAGAGTATGGTCCAATTACTATTTAGCCTCATGTGCTTGGGACCTCAGTGCATCAACTCAAGCCTCAGCCCATTACACCCTTTAATCCTCAAGGACAGGCAATAGTAGAGAGGAAAAACAGAGACATTAAGATGCTTCTCCAAAAACAAAAGAAAGGGGGAGCCACAGGTAACCCTAGAGAACTTTTAAATTTAGCTCTTTATACTATTAATTTTTAAATTTTTGGTGGAGATGCACAGGCTCTGGCAGAGAGGTTTTATAATCCATCAGAAGGGCAGTATCCACTGCAAGCAGCTCCACAATCATCAGGTGATGTGGAGAAATCTAGAAAGTGATGAATGGAAGGGACCAGATAGGTTGACTGCTTGGGGGAGAGGGTTTGCTTGTATCTCTACAGGTGGAAAAGGAATCAGATGGGTGCCAATGAACCGTATTTGCCGTGTCCATCAGAGAGAGACAGAGCAGACCCTTGAAACAAAGGAGAAGACCCAAGAAACATCAGGTGGTTCCATCACTGACTGTGCCCATCATTGAAAGAGCATGACAGTTATGGCATTTGACTCATGGACATCAAAAATTGTTGGACTTCCTTGAGCCCTGCTGCTCTGTAAGCAAAGGCCTAGTCATGCACAAATGACCACAGACCTAACTCACAGTGATGCTCCCTAATTGCAGAGGACCTGACATGATTGCAATAAGGAACTTTGTGTATTGCTGATTAACTCTGGGGTTATCAGGGAGAGACTTGACCTTGCCATAAGTCCTTGCATTGTTCTAGCTTTATTTTGATTTTTATTTTCTATTTACTTCACATAGGGTTGGTCAAAATTATGGTGCTAAGACCTTCTAGAGGAAGGTAATTCAAAGATTTGAATACTTAGAAGACTAAGAGTGTAAAATGTTGTGCCACAGTTCCCTTTTAATGTCCTGACCCAGTTTCTCTAATTGTCCTATTTAGTTACTCTGCTTCAGGTTATAACCTTTCCCTCTTAATATTTGATGAAATACTCTCCAGTATCTCCATTATGTCATCCTAGGGCCTCCCCCTGCCATTAGCTTATCACCATCCAGGTACCTCCCCCATTATGTCACTGTTCTTGTTATCCTATAAAAGAGTCTTGCTGTCTGATATTCAGGGCTGGATTCTTTGAGACAATA
>NW_026261938.1:0-12971 GCF_016432865.1 Antechinus flavipes | reverse complement strand
GTCCATCAGAGAGAGACAGAGCAGACCCTTGAAACAAAGGAGAAGACCCAAGAAACATCAGGTGGTTCCATCACTGACTGTGCCCATCATTGAAAGAGCATGACAGTTATGGCATTTGACTCATGGACATCAAAAATTGTTGGACTTCCTTGAGCCCTGCTGCTCTGTAAGCAAAGGCCTAGTCATGCACAAATGACCACAGACCTAACTCACAGTGATGCTCCCTAATTGCAGAGGACCTGACATGATTGCAATAAGGAACTTTGTGTATTGCTGATTAACTCTGGGGTTATCAGGGAGAGACTTGACCTTGCCATAAGTCCTTGCATTGTTCTAGCTTTATTTTGATTTTTATTTTCTATTTACTTCACATAGGGTTGGTCAAAATTATGGTGCTAAGACCTTCTAGAGGAAGGTAATTCAAAGATTTGAATACTTAGAAGACTAAGAGTGTAAAATGTTGTGCCACAGTTCCCTTTTAATGTCCTGACCCAGTTTCTCTAATTGTCCTATTTAGTTACTCTGCTTCAGGTTATAACCTTTCCCTCTTAATATTTGATGAAATACTCTCCAGTATCTCCATTATGTCATCCTAGGGCCTCCCCCTGCCATTAGCTTATCACCATCCAGGTACCTCCCCCATTATGTCACTGTTCTTGTTATCCTATAAAAGAGTCTTGCTGTCTGATATTCAGGGCTGGATTCTTTGAGACAATAGTCTTGTTCAGCTTTTTCATTATAAAAAGGGCTGAGATATATATATATATATATATATATATATATATATATATATATATATATATATATATATATTACAGATGCCGATCCTTTTCCCTTTTTATAATCTTATTGAGATAAAGACCTAGTGGTAACACTTCTGTATCAAAGGCTATGCAGTTTGGTTGCCCTTTGGACATATTTCCATATTGCTCACCAGAATGGTTGTATCAGTTCACAATTCTACCAATAGTACATTAATGTCCCAATTTTTCAACATCCTCTCCAACACTTTGTCACATTAGCCATTCTGATAAGTGTGAGGTAGTACCTTATAGTTATTCTAATTTACAATTAGAACAGTTATCTATATATTTGAGGGTTTTTATTAGAGATATTTCATGTAAAGATTGTTCTCCAGCTTTCTACTTTCCTTCTAATCTTGGTTGCATTGTTTTTGTTTGTACAAAAGTGTTTTAATTTAATATAATCAAAACTATCTATTTTTCATCTTGTAATGTTCCCTATCTCTTGTTTGATCATGATTTTTTCCTCTTCCCATAGGTCTGAGTAGTACACTATTCTTTGCTCTTCTAATTTGCTTACAATGTTATCTTTATATCTAAATCTTGTACCAATTTTGAATTTATCTAGGTATAGAATGTGAGATATTGGTCTTAACCTAATTTGTGTCTGTCTGTGTGTGTGTGTGTGTGTGTGTGTGTGTGTGTGTATGTGTTTTCATTAATTCCCTTCATATTCCTGACCTTTTGTTTTTCTGGTTGAATTTTGTTGTTATTTTTTCCAGCTCTAGCAGATAGTTTTTTGGTAGTTTGATTGCTATGGCACTTAATAAGTATATTAGTTTAGGTTGAATTGTCATTTTTATTGCATTGGTTTGGTCTATTCACAAGCAACTGATATTTTTCCAGTTGTTTATATCTGATTTTTATCTGTGTGAATAGTGTTTTATTATTGTGTTCATATAGTTCCTGGATTTCTCTTGATACATAGATTTCCAAGCATTTTGTATTTTTTACAGTTATATTTCATGAAATTTTTCTTTCCATCTCTTGCTGGGGGGGCTTTGTTGGTCATATACAGAAATGCTATTGATTTACGTGGTTTGATCTTATACCTCTAACTGCTCAAGTTCTTAATTATTTTGAGTGATTTTTAAAGTTGATGTTCTAGGATTTTCCAAGTATTTTATCATATCATCTGTGAATAATGATAGTTTTGTTTTCAGATTCCCTATTCTAATTCCTTCTACTTCTTTTTCTTCTCTTATTGTTAAAGTACACATTTCTAATATTGTATTGAATAATAGTGGTGATAACAGGCATTCTTGCTTCACTCCAATCTTATTGAGAAGGCTTCTAGCTTATCCCCATTACACACAATGTTTGCTGATGATTTTGAAGAAATACTACTTATAATTTTAAGGATCTTTCCCTTTATTCCTATTTTCTCTTGTGTTTTTTTATTAGGAATGCATATTGCATTTTGTCAAAAGCTTTTTCATCATGTATCAAGATAATCATATGTTTTCTGTGGTTAAACCACATTTTTTCCAATAGTAATGATAGTATCAATTTTATTTTGGTTCTGAAACAAGAAATCTGCCTGAAAGACAAGGGGAAGGGGGGGAGGTATATGCTCAAGATTGTAGGCAAGAACATGATTGGTGAATAAAATAGACATATAGCTATATGTCTATTTTATTCACCAATCATGTTAAATGAAGTGGGTTATATGAGACACACACTAATCAGAAGCAAGAGAAATGGAAGAAAGCAGGAATTCTAAACAGTGTCTTCTAGGGCATCATTATTATATTAGACAAGAAAGTGGCCAGAGAGTAAAAATGCAAAGCAAAACAAAACAAAAAAAAAATCAAATAATCAACAATAAAAGTCTTTCAAACAATTATTTGTCAAAAAATATGATATACAGTCTCAGAATGTAATAGATTACCTTCATGGTTTAGAGAACAAGTTATGTCATAGTGTAGTGCTAAAGGTCTTCAAGTGGGCGATCAATTGTCAGAGATATTTTTGACGGGATCCCTGATCAATTATAGATTGGACTAAATGATCTCTGAAATTCCTTTCAGCTAGAAGATTCTGAAATGTTGATGAGAATGCAAGTGTCTTCATGAATTTGAAAAGTAAAAGTTGGTACTGAGTAAACTTTTTGGTGGTACTCATTAGATAGAGGTTTCTGAAATAAAAACAAAACAAAACAAACACTTTGGTTCGAAAATTTTAAATAATCTGTGTCCCAGATACACTACTTACTAGTCATGAAGTTTTGAGCATAATTTTCTATCTCTGAGCTTCATTTTCTTCAGCTGTCAAATAAAGATAATTATATGTGCACTACACAGTAGGTTGCTGTGAGTAGATGTTTTGTAAATCATACAGCACTTATAGAAAGGTTGACTATTTGGGGGACTGTATAATCATAGTAAATATTATTTTTATAGAACCTTAAGGTTTGCAAAGGACTTTACATGTATACAATTATACATTCATAGATGGAACAGACCTTAGAGGTCATTGTATCCTACCCTTTTTTTACTCTCCTCCCCAACTATTTTGTAGACTGAGAAACTAAAGATCAGAAAAGTCAAATGGATGGTTTAGGATCATATGATCAGTATGAGTCAGCATAAGGATATCAAAGCAATATGATAGGCTACAAATCCATTATTGACCTCATTTGATGGCATATATGTATTTGGACACCATTTCAGGAAATAACCAGTCTTCTAAATAGGTTAGATAAGGAACAGCTCAAGGCAGTGATAATGTTCAGCCTGTGGCCCAGATCTTGAAAAAAAAACAATAAACTAAATAGAAAGAGGAATAAAATATGTGGATCAAGTCAATTCAGGGAAAATGTCATTCAAGAAAGGAACCTAGAATCATAAATTTTTATCTGGTATGTTGCTTAGAAGTCATGAGTTCAATCTCTTCCTTTCGTAGATGTAAAAAAAAAAAAAAATCCACCACCAACAACAATCTGAAAAAGGTAGTGATTTGATTAATGTCCCATAAGTAGTTAAGAAAATAATCAGGATTCAACTCCAGACTTTTTAATTTCAGATTCACTGTTCTTTAAGCTATATCATGCTGTTTAGAATTAAGGACTCACAAAACAAGTTTCTTTTTCTGGCTATCTGCTGCCTGAGGCGATGAGGCCTCTAGGGAACTAGCTAGTCTACGATATAATTATGAAGTTTGAGAATCATCCCATTATATATTGGGTCAATACTTTTGGTAACATTCTGACTATGATTCTACCCTGAAATACTTTGCCCTTCATCTTTGGTCCTTCTGCTTCTACACTCCTCATTACTGCCTGTCTGGACAATTACAATAACTTTCTAACAATTCTTCCTGCCATAATTTATTCTTTTCTCCAAATCATGCAGCTGCCACACTATTTTTTCCTTCTTATGCACATATATATTCTTTATTGACAACTTTTCAGTGGTTATGACTGAATTATGACCTTATGACCTATTGAATAAAATTCCAATTCTTGCCCTAAAACTCAAGACTCTGGAAATTACTCTCCTGGATTCCTCCTACCTTATTGACCATTTCTACTCAATCTCTTTTGGTGGTTCCTCTTCCATATCTCTTTTCTTCTCTTTTTCTGACTTTTCTAACTTGGTAATTATATCTAACTTCAAAGATTTAATGATCATCTCTATGCAGATGACTTCTAATTCTACACATATTCTGCTCTACTATCTTTTCTGAAGTCTAGCTTCTATAGCACCAACTGTATATGGGATATTTCAGATTAGATTTCCCTTCAGCATTTCAACCTAAACACATCCCAAATTGGCTCACTTTCCCCTCTCAGAGAGACTGTCTCTTTCCCCAAATTTCCCTTTTTCTTATTCTTCTGTTCTTCTTATTCTAGATAATAATATTGTACTAGGTTTGCGACAGTAACTCCTCCAATTCATCCAGGTAGTCACCGTTGTGTCATTTTTTATCTTTATATTACTTACATTCATTTCCTAATCTCTACTTTAATGACAATCATTCTAGTTCAGTCCCTCATCACCTCTTGTTTGGATTACTATGATACATTCTTCATTGGTTTTCCAATTATAGGCTCTCCACTCTCTAATCCATCCTCCAAACAATTGCCACAGGATTTTTTAATGAGCAAGTCATATCAGCACTCCCCTACTCAATAAATTTCAATGGCTCCCCATTGTCTCTACAAATACATATACTCCTTTTTGAGTATAGGTTACTATGAGTTAGGGTAACTGTGTTACCCTAAATTCTAGTGAAGAGGAGCTCTTAGAACAGGAGTCCTGCCCAAGATCGAAGATTTTTTTGTGCAGCAAAGTAATTATATGGATATGTATGCATATATTGTATTTAATATATACTTTAACATATTTAACATGTATTGGTCTACCTGCCATCTAGGGGAGGGGGTGAGAGGAAATAGGGGAAAAGTTAGAACAGAAGGTTTTGCAAGGGTCAATGCTGAAAAAAATTACCCATACATATATCTTATAAATAAAAAGCTATAATAAAAAAAGACATTGCAACTGTCTTCAGAATTTAATTGACTCAGAGAACTAAGGCTTACACCATGGAGACAGTTTATGGTTTCTTGAGAACATAAGAATCAAGACACCTCCTCCTTCAAAATGCTGACCATATACTTGCCAGGGTAACCAATAGTGACCAAGAGAATTGCATTTAGGTTATTCAAGCAATGAATCAATCAAAAACCATTTATTGAAAAGTCTAATATATGCCAGGTATTCTGCAAAATAGTGGAGATTAAAACAAACAAACAAAAACAATGAGTAAAACAATCCCTACTCACAAGGAATTTACTTTTAATGAAACAAACAGGAAATATACATAGGTATATACAGAATAAATAGAAAGTAGTTAAATAAAAGTTGGTTTTGGAGGAAAGGAATAGTAGCTTCATGTATGAAGTATTGCTGGAGTTACATCTTGAAAAGAAGGTTTCATAAGATAAGAGAAATTTTATAATATAATCTCTATCCTGGATGCACCTCTCTTCCATTTTCTGAATGTTCTTTTTCCCACTTTGACTAATTAAGTTTCCTTTTGTTTACTCTTAAGTGAACTGTGCATATCTCACTTCTATCCAGTTTTAGACCTAAACTGCTATGGGGTTGGCCAGAGTGAGACCTTGCTTATAACTCCCTTTTATTAAATCCTATTCATATTTTAAAAGTTCACGTCAAATGTCACATACTCCATGAATTAATTTCAATGCAAATAAACACATATTAAGTATCTATGATATACCAATACTATGATAGTCACTGGGGTACAATTTTCTTCCCTCCTTAGCTCCCACTATTAAGATGTTTACATTTTCAAGAAATGTTCTTGATTTCCTTTATGACATTTTCCACTTCAGATTTCTCTGAAATAGCACTCTACTCCCACCTGGTTAATAGTGACAGGAATCATGTTTTATCTGAGCATCTATTATATTTTCCCTAACACTCAAGTTAGGATTGTTCAGAGCAACCAGCACACCAACTAAGTACTTGACAAATATTTTTTGATTTGATTATATAACATGTAATTTTTTTTGGTAACTCAGTACCTACTTTGTTAATAATTACATTCAGAATCTCAACCTATCTTGAGAATGGATACAAGTACTTGAACCAGGGTTCTCTGGATATATCATTTATCGTAGTGATCTAGATTGAAATTCTAGAGATCAGGAAAGACATTAAATCCAAAGTCAGTCAAAATGTTAACCTATGAAACAGGAGCAAGTGAGGATTGGAAGAGACACTGGGGACATATTTGTTATCTGTAAGCCTTAGATGATGAGTGTAGGCAATAGCAAACATGAGAGTCCAATCTCAGTAAGATAATATCCCAGAGAGACCCCACAAGTTGTTTCCCTGGCTATCATCTTGCCATCTACTCTGCCTCTGAACCCTCCTTATTGTTACCTATAGATATCATGTCTTGTGGGACTTAACTTGCTCAGTTCTAGAATGTTCACCATAAGCCATGCCCATCCTGATTAATGACTGTATGAATACAAATTCAAATAGCTAGATGACCCATTAGATATAGCTTGTCCCAGACATTCTCAGCATTCCACTCTGATCAACTTCTTGCCATCTCTTGGGTCTCCCAATATGTGTATCTATTTCTCTGACCTACTTTCTACCTCTTCTTCTGGGAACCATAATAAAATGACTATTACCATGGCTGCCAGAAAAGGATATTTTCCTAAATCAGTTCCCCTTTTTGCCCCACATGTCATCTCAGTGATTTCCCAAATGAAAACATAATTCCCTGGCAACTATTTTCAGTGAAATGCTTCTCTATATTTAAATGTAAATTCAACAAGGGCAGGGACTATTATTTGTATTTGTTTCCTAGTCCTTAATCTCTGAAATATAATAAGTTCTTAGAATATGTTTTGTCATTAATTAGTTCATTCTTTCTTTCACTCACTTTTAGAGGTCTAAGAAAAGTGATTTTTGGTTTGTTTGTCATTACTAGTCTGAGAACATTTTAATCAAAAAACAGTCAGCTTGATAGAATTGGCAAAGTATGAGTAATTGGTTGGTTTGACTCATAAATTGCAGGAGAATTAATGTTTATAATAACTATTCCAGTAATAATATCTGAACTTTAGATAGTATTTTAAGATTCACAGTATGTTTTATATTATTGTTGTTCAGTCATGTCTGACACTATGTGACCCCATGGACTTATTCATGGGGTTTTCTTGGCAAAGATTCTTGAGTGATTTGCCATTTCCTTGCCCAGTGTCCCCATTTTACATATAAGGAATTGAGGCAAATAGGAGTTACATGATTTGCCCAGGGTCACACAGCTAGTCAGAGCTCGAGGATTTGAATTCAGATTTTTCTGACTATAGGTTCTATCTCTTGTACCACTGGACTGTCCCTATGTTTTATATACACTATAGTTTACCTTTATGAAGAAGCAGGTGGGGTTATCTTAGTGACATTTAAGGAAAAAGAAGGGCTATTTTATTGGTCTTAGTAAGTTTAACTTGGATGGCCAAGTTTTGTTGATTGCAGGAGCTTGTTTTATTCATAGATTGAATCCAAGCCAACTCTTAGAATTTTGAATTATCTGAATTTTTGGAAGATAAATGTCCCCAACTTAGGTGTGTTTTTTTTTCTTTTCCAATGAATTAGCCCTCTAGGAATCATCCAGCAAAATAAGTAATGCATCTGCATGCCCCTTCTAAAAAGTATCTAGTATCTTATAATAGGACTTCATTGAAGGAAGTAGACTTTATGAAGCTAGTTGCTGCTATAGTTCTAATGTTCTGCTTGTATCAATGCTCTACTCCCATTACCCAAAGGTAAGGGAGAGCTGTGTAAGATTCCCAGCCTCATTTTCTCCTCTGGCACCAGTTGGGTCCAGTGGCCAGATATAGAGCATAATGACTAGAGATGGTCTTGGATGCAGGCCAATGGGGAGTCCTGTAAATACATAGCTATAGAGAATACCTAGGGAGGAACTCTCATCACCAATGTAGATCAGATACTGTCTACAGCTTATTGTCTTATATTGTTGCCAAGTACTAAGCAATTCAGCAATTTGCTTAGGGTCACAGAGCAGGTTTTTGTCAGGAGGAAAACTTGAAGATTGGACTTGCTAACTTTTTAAGCATTTTATCCCTTCCAGGGGTCCTCAAACTTTTTAAATAGGAGGCCAGTTCACTGTCTCCCAGACTATTGGAGGGCTGGACTATAGTAAAAACAAATTTTGTTTTGTGGGCCTTTAAATAAAGAAACTTCATAGCCCTGGGTGAGGGAGATAAATGTCCTCAGCTGTTGCATCTGACCCGTGAGCTGTAGTTTGAGGACCCCTGCTGAAACCAAACTGTTAAGTCTTGTGATAATTTTTTTTGGGGGGGTTCATTTGTTTTGTTTTTTCTCTTTGCTTTTGCTGTGTGTTTATTTCTTTGGACTCTGATTCTTTGGACTCTGATGATTGTGCCATGGCTGATACCAACCATAATGATGAAATTACACATGTTTTAAAGTATTAAATATTTAATATATTAACTAATGGGCTTTAGACATTATTAAGGATGACTTTTCCAAATCCCTTACTATTCGTAATGGACTTGCTTACCTGAAGTAGATATTTGTCAATAGTTATCTTAACTGACGATCTTAAAAATAGTGTAAGGGAATGATCACTACTAGGAATAAGAACTGAGTTTGTGCTCAACTCTAACATTTATCGTGTGACTTTGGACAAGTTACCTGATCTCTCCAGAACATCATGTATTCAACTGCAAAATGAAGCATTTGAATTAAGTGATGTCAAAGTCTTCAGGCTCTAAAATGTCCATTAGGCTCCTCTCTACTCCATGGAGAAAATGATCTGATAAAGAAACTGAGACTCAGAGAGTTGAAATGAGAAGCTCTGAATCACAAAGCTATTTATTTAATAAGAGAGCAGAACTAAAAATCTCTCCTTCTGACTGGTGTTTCAGCTATTGTTGTTTGTTTGTTGTTTCTCCTTCCTCAGTAAACCTTTTTGGTAGCCAGTTTCTCCTGGAGAGGTACTAGGAAGGACAAGCAATTACCTCAGCTCTCATTATTCAAACTAAATGATGATGTTCCTTCCACTCCTGACAACCTGAGCCAGATTAGAACTGGCAGCCCCAGGAGGAATAAGTCTTTAACTCAGTACCAGTCCCTTAATCCAACCTGCTTTTCACCTTCCCCCAGCAGGGCATTGCTGAGGGGAAGCTATGCTCCTTTATTACCTTAGCAAATAAACAGATGTGGAAAGTGGGCTGATGGAAGGCCTGACACAGACTACGGGATTTTTTAAAAAATGGCAATAGAGGGTTCTGATCAGGGAAGCCATAAAAGGAACAGAGAGACAAAGGGAAGACAAAATTAGTAAAAGAAGAGCTGAGAAGATAGTGGAGAGCAAGGCCAGAGGTATTCAATGTTCATTAATTGGATGGCATTCACAGCACATCCTCTGCGAGCAAGGGAGTGAAATCCACGGGGCTCATGCTCAATTGGCCTGATTTTACATCCAATCAAATGCATGGCATTAAACATGATCTATTTTAAATGTATTACAGTTAAATTATTTAATTCCAAATTTAGCTGGTGCCACAGGCACCGAAGCAGTGGCAAGAAGAATGAATGGAATTATTTCTTTGGAAAATGGTTTAATTTTTATTACAAAATGGGGTGCTTTGGGGGAAAGAAACGATTGGCCCATGAAGCACTTGCTCCCAGAACCATGTGGAGAGATGGCAGGCATCTGAACTTATTTAATGACACTGTCCTACTACTGAATATTCCCCAACTTTGAGAATTGGCAGAGTTTAAGAGCAGGTGATCACGATAAATAATAATAACTCATCATTATGTAGTGAATTTTTCCAAGCTTCAGATCAGTACAGAAGCCATTTAAAGCATTCCTGGTGGGAGGTATATACATACCTGTATGTATATATATATGCATGTGTATGTGTGTGTATTCATAAATATGCATATATATGTATGCATTTTATTTGTGTGTGTAGTGTTTATATAAATATAATTGTCTATCTGTATATATATTTATACTTATGTGCGTATATGTTTGTAATTGCCTATCTATAAATCCTTGATTGTAAAAAAAGAGATCCTAAATTTCTAAGTAATCAGTCCATTTTCATTATATATAAAAACACATGCATATACACACATACATATTTCATGCCTGTATGTGATATGTAGGGTCTTGTTCTTGTTCAATAGTAAAAGAATAGATAGATAGAAATATGTGTGCATGTGTATATACATATACATATACACACATTTATAGTCTATATTATATATGTATATATATATATATATACACACATATTCACGTAAGTGTATATATACATGCATACTCCTATATATGTACAAAAATACATCCATGTATCTAACATTTGATTCCACTAATATACATTAATTGCTTGCTGTGAACATTGTAATAGGTGATAGCAAATACAAAGTCTTAATGAAAAAAAAGTTTCAAATATGATTGGGTTGGGGATGAAGGGACTGAACACAGATCACTATAATAAGGAGTGAGAAAAGTGAAAGAGTGACTGAAGGAAAGGAGAGAGAAACAGAGACAGAGAAAAGGAGACAGAGGCAGAAAGAAGGAAGAGGAAGAAATAAAGGGAAGTACATAAAAAAGACACAAAGTGCCGAGAAAATAAAGATCATTTCAACTGGTGTGGATTAAGGAAGACTGAGAAGGAGGCCTCAATTAGACTGGGATTTTTAAAAGATGAGTAGGAATTTATCAGGCCAGAAATGATGGATAGCATAGAGAAATATTATTACAGGAGTAGAAAATGAGAAAGAAAACAAAGGCATAGGGAAAGAGAAAAGAAGGTATAGGTTTGCCTATAGGTGTGAAATAAATTTTGGTTAGAATATGCCGTATAGAGCATAATGTCAGAAAAGGAAGGTGATGTCAAACTCTGGAGGACCATTTGGACTTTATCACCTAGGACAGAGGTCTCTAAGAATGGTGGTTCTGTAAAACCATGAAATGACTTTTAGAAAGCTATGTGATCAACTAATCAGAGATAAAAATAAATCCATAGATAATCTTACACTTGTCTCCAGTGCAAATATACCAACCACTCCAACACTTTTTTTCTTTACCCATTCCACTGCTGAACTACCAGACTTTTGCTCCTCAGAGGAATTATAATCTAGTTGTACTGGTAGACTCTGCACAGAGAAAATGTACTCCAGTCATCTACACTTGCCCCAGATGCCCCTCAAAAGCCAATGTGTGGCAAAGGTCAGGGAGGGAAATACTCCTTCCCCAATACTTCACATTTTTTCAGTAGTAAAAAGTATCACAGGATGATGAACAGATATAAATGGATTGTGATTGCATTATCTTTCTCCCAATCCCCCCCCAAACCTTTTATCCTTATTTCTATTGAAATCCTTTCTTCCCTTTAATCTTAAACCTCCTCTGCTTCTTCATTATCCATAACTCCTCATCAGTTGAAACGGCTCTTGAAATCACTTATCTTTTTAACTGTCATATTTAATGTTTTTTTCAGTTCTCATCCTCCTAGACTTCTCTGTACCATATGACATTCTTGACTATTCTCTCTTTCAAGATATCTCTCTGGATTGTTATGAAACTCTTCTCTCTGGTGTCCCTCCTACCTACATGACTGACTTCTTCTCAATCTCTTCACTCAATCTTCATCATATTCCTTAGTGGTATGTATATGCCTAAAGTGTTGTCCTGGGCCGTTTGTCTGGGAACTCTTTTACTTGATGAATCAATCTATCAGCTCTCTTGAGTTTGAATATTTTTTTTTAATACAGATGCTTTCCAGACTATATATTCAGAACTAATTTAACCCATGAACTACATACAGTTGTGCATCATTAACAACTGTAATTAAGATCTCTAACTTAGTGTATGGTATATGAGTCAAATTAAACATATCTAAAATAGAATTCATTATTTACCCTGCATCCCCAAACCCACTTCTCTCCTGAACTTCATTATCTTTGTTGAAGTTATATAACATCTTCCAGTCACACAAGTTGTAAACTTTGACATTATTTGGACCCAGTACTTTCTTCCATTCCACAGTTCAATTAGTTACTTAATCATACCATTTCCACCAATACAACATGTCTTCTATCAGCCCTTTTCTCTCTCTTCACACAATCACAATCTTAGTTCAGTCCATTATCATCACCCTCACTTATATTGTCACAGCTCTAATTGGTCTCCCTGTTTCAAGTCTTGCTGCTCTCTGATGCATTCTCTTCATAGCAGTCAAAGTGATTTCCCTAGTGGACAAGTCCAAATACATCAATTCCCTCCTCAATAAACTCCAATAGCTCCCAATTGACTCTGGGACCAAATATTATTTCATCCTTATTTCAAACTTTTTTTACTTTCTAATTTTAGGTAAGTTTTATAGTGTAAGTTATTAGTAGTACAATGGCACATGAATATGATTAATAAATAAATCCATACACATATAATAGGAGGTTTCAAATTTTATTTTATTGTTTTGGTACAGGATTAAAAAAAAGTTTGAAGATCTTTATTCTAGGAAATGGAAGTTTTGACTAAAAGGAACATGGTAAGACTTCTGCTTTAGGAAGTTTACCTGGTTGGCTGAAAGGAGTCAGAAAGATCAGGAAAACTTTG
>NW_026261937.1:0-11994 GCF_016432865.1 Antechinus flavipes | reverse complement strand
CAAATTAAACATATCTAAAATAGAATTCATTATTTACCCTGCATCCCCAAACCCACTTCTCTCCTGAACTTCATTATCTTTGTTGAAGTTATATAACATCTTCCAGTCACACAAGTTGTAAACTTTGACATTATTTGGACCCAGTACTTTCTTCCATTCCACAGTTCAATTAGTTACTTAATCATACCATTTCCACCAATACAACATGTCTTCTATCAGCCCTTTTCTCTCTCTTCACACAATCACAATCTTAGTTCAGTCCATTATCATCACCCTCACTTATATTGTCACAGCTCTAATTGGTCTCCCTGTTTCAAGTCTTGCTGCTCTCTGATGCATTCTCTTCATAGCAGTCAAAGTGATTTCCCTAGTGGACAAGTCCAAATACATCAATTCCCTCCTCAATAAACTCCAATAGCTCCCAATTGACTCTGGGACCAAATATTATTTCATCCTTATTTCAAACTTTTTTTACTTTCTAATTTTAGGTAAGTTTTATAGTGTAAGTTATTAGTAGTACAATGGCACATGAATATGATTAATAAATAAATCCATACACATATAATAGGAGGTTTCAAATTTTATTTTATTGTTTTGGTACAGGATTAAAAAAAAGTTTGAAGATCTTTATTCTAGGAAATGGAAGTTTTGACTAAAAGGAACATGGTAAGACTTCTGCTTTAGGAAGTTTACCTGGTTGGCTGAAAGGAGTCAGAAAGATCAGGAAAACTTTGTAGATCTACTCATCCTTCCTTCTATTCCTTCCTTCCTTCTTTCTTTCCTTCCCTCTTTCCTTTCTTCCTTCCTATTCCTAATCTTAATTTTATTTGAATTCTTTACAGGTTTGAACCTAGTTTTAAATATTTACTAGCTGTGTGACCTTGAACAAGTTATCCTATTTGCTTCAGTTTTCTTATCTATAAAATGAGCTGGAGAAGGAAACACTGAACCATTCCAGTATCTCTGCCAGAAAACTCAAAATGAGATCACAAAAAGTTGTACATGCCTAAAACAACAATAATAAAACCATTCCAAATGACAAAGAAGAGGGAAAACATGCCCCTTTTATTTAAACTCACCTATTAGGAATGAAAGTTTAAAATTTTGACTCTAGCAATAATAAACATCAAAATCAGAGATTTTGATTTAAATTTGTCATACTTGGAATTTTTATTAATGATTGAAGGATTGCTTTTCAAGTGTTCTTTCTTTTCATAAAAATTTGTTTGGAGCCAAAATTGATAGGAGGAGGAAAGCAGGCTGGATTGCCTTTTGGATATGTGCTTTGAAAAAGCACCAAGCTTTGCCCTAAAAAAATACCCATCTTTGGAACAACAATATTCTTTTGCTTATGCTTCCTGGATGTGAGTCATGGAATATTATTATCTCTGAAGAGTCTCAGATTACTTAAGGGTAGTCAAGTGATGGCGTTTCAGTAGGCTGCGACATATTCCTGATGAAGGACTGAATAGAAGTAGCAGAAACAGTGTCATCAATGAAATTTATGCCCTGAAAAAGAAAGTGGGAAGTCATTAAACAAGTACCTGGATTAATCAATAGATAGCCTACATGCTCCATTTTATTCAAAATTTCCACAGGTCTATGAGAGGGTTTCATGTTTTCTAAGTTGGCTCTATATGAAGAATTTACTGGAAGATAGAGATAACAGCACAGTATGAGAAGAGTGAGATGCATTGCAATTTATCATTGTAAAAAATGCATGTATGCAGATCAGGTACATCAAAATCTCAAAGAAGCATGGCTGGTTTTTCTCTATCATGGAAAACTTGAGGACTGTGTGAATTGGAATGTGTTTCCCCAGAAGGCAGTGTGTTTTGCCTAATATTTATTTTGTAAACATTTTGCTAAATATTTCCTAATTTTATGTAAAATAATTTAATCAATTTTTTAAATGAATTCCAAATTCTCTATCTTTCTCTTATCCCTTTGTCTAACTTGAAAAGGGAAGCAATTTGATTTCAATTATACATGTTAAATCATGTGCTGGAACCTGGAATTCTTCTTAGGTAAGTATGAGGGAATGGGGTTTGATGCACCCTCGTTACCTCATACCTGGACTACCACAATAACCTGCTGATTGTTCTTTCTGCCTCAAGCCTTTCCCCAGTTCAGGCTAACTTCCAGTCAGCTGCCAACTTCTCCCCAGAATACAAGTTTGACCCTTTTCCCTCTATTCAATAAATTCCAATCATTCCCTGTGAGCTCCAGGATCAAATGTAAAATTCTTCTTGATTTTTATAACATTCAAAGCCTGGATCTTGTACCACCTTTTAAGTCTTCTTATACTTTACTCCTTTTTATATTCTCTCTAATCCTGTTACATTCCTTATTGTTTCTTCTCACATTTTTTCGGGCTCTATATCTATACATGGAGTTCTCTCTTCCCTCAATTTGGACTCCTGGCTTCTTTGGCTTCCTAGCTGAAACTCTGGCTTCTTCAGAAAGTCTTTTCTGATCACCCTTAATGCAAATGTCTTTCCTTTTGAAATGTCTTCAATATCTTTGATATATCTAATAGTTGTACATAATTGTTTCATGTCATCTTCTCCACTAGACTGTGAATCCGTTATGAAAAGGGATTGTTTTTACATTTCTTTGTTTTCCTAGCACTTAGAGTTTCTCCCATATAGTAGGTGCTTAATAAATGCTTATTGACTTTACTTTCAGTTCTAGATCTGTTATTCTAGGATCATATGAAACAAAAAAAATCATTCATCATATATGTTTAATGAAGGATCCTTATTCAGGAATATTTTAGACTAGATAGTCTCTGAGATTCCTTCCAACTCTGGAATTTTGTAGGAATATAATATGTAGTTTTCAGTCTGCCTAACTATATGATTGACAGTTTCAAAAATTGAAGAGTAATTAGTTACTCAAAGAAGTTTTTTTATTTAAATCATTCTGATTAGCAAATGGACAACCTTCAACTCATCAAATAATTAAGTCCTACTCCAGTTATTACAAATGGATATTTTATACTTAAATAATCAAATAATTGGTCTAAAGTCAGAAATTATTAAGCACTCACATCTTCTTTTAGATCAATTACATGTAAAGAATATTTCTATGAACCCTACTTTTCTAGGTCTGTATGTGGAAAAGTTTGGAAGCTAAAATAGTGTCTAATGATGAGTTGAATTATTTTAGGGGACAAAAAAAGTAAGCACTTTTTTTTTTCCCTCAAAGGGCAGGTGTGTATGACAGAATGTTGTGCCTACAGTCAGGAAGACTTAGTTTCCTAAGTTCAAATCTGACTTCTGACACTAGCTGTGTGACTCTGGAAAAGTCACTTAATCCTATTTGCCTCAGTTTCTTTACCTATAAAATGAACTGGAGAATGAATTAGCAAACCACTATAATATCTTTGCTAAAAGAACCCTAAATGAAGTCACAAAGAATTGGATACAACTGAAATGACTAAACAGCAACAAAATGTTTCTCAAGCTCTAAAGGATAGATACTAGATATTATATATCTCTACATAAATATAAATAGTTTATATTAAGAAAAAAGGATTCCTGTTTACTCTGCTTTCTTTCAACTCCCTACTCCTTTCATGTATCCAGTTAGATGATAGAATGTTGGACTTGGAATCAGGTGCTATGTGATACTGGACAAGTCACTTAAACTCATTAGGCTACAGCTTCATGAAGAAACAGATTTAGAACTAGAAGTGACCGTAAGATTCCTTATAATCTAGTCTCTATGAGGAAGGTCCAATCTTCCAGGATCTTCAAGGTCCCTTCCAGCTTTAAATCTATGATTCTAATGGAATCACTAGAAATCTGGGAGTCAAATGGTTGGGAAATTTGGAGGAGCATTGGTGACTAAATGAGAAAGAAATAATTTTAGCTGCAAGGATGGCTTTAAAAATGAATGCAAATGTAGAGCAACTCAGCTTTCTTTTTCAGAAAACTCAATAGACTTGGAACAATGGTGCAACATACTTAAGAAGGCTTAAATATTTCATATACATGTAATGCCAGTACTGAGCAGATGCTCCATTAATTAAAATGTCTTGCTAACTCCTACAAGTTGCACTTTTTTATTGTGGCAGAAAAAAAAATCTCAAGGTTAAACTACTTATGAAAACCTTCTCATTAGCATTCAAACTTTTTAGATCATGTTTTCTAGTGAGATCTAAAACACGCTAATCAACTTGATCATGAAAACAAGCTAGTTCAAAATTCAAAATAGCATCTACATTATTTCCCATTTTCGGTTTCAATTGGTACTGATAATTTTAAAGATAAAGAAGTAGAACTAATTAAAAGTTAACTAATCTTCACTGGATATCACTATAGCATCAGTGTGGCTGAATGCTGCAGGGTCAGATTGTTGAAGTTGGAAGATGGGAGAGGGTTGGATTCAAGTTTTTTTTTTTAATATGTTCACCCCTTTCTCATTTGGGTTTGCTTTTTCCAGACTCTAAATCAAATTCTTCTATAGGATGGAAAATAAGTGACAGAGATAAATCTAAAGCCAGTGACACTTGCACAAAATATGCCAGCCTCAGATGGAGTTATCAGCATTTCATCCACACTGCATTGTACTAAAATCCTTCTCACCCATTCCTTCCCTGGAATATGTCTATTGAGAAGGAACAGTAATAACTGCACTGCCAATTAAGATGGTGTACCTGGGGCCAGCAAGAGCTTAGTTTGGGGACAAGGTCACTTCCTGGGATGGAGTTGTAGTTCCCCAATTACTAGTCGTGCCACTACCTCTTCTAACTTGTCAAATAATGAGGAGACTTTGAAGGCTAAATCCAGCAGTAGCTCCTAGCAGGGTTAGTGCTGAGTGAATGACAATGATCCGTGGAGCCTGAGAATCTGACAATGTCTGTCAAGTTCTGTTCACAAGGATGACGAAGTTCATTTCGACTCTGCACCTATCTAGGAAAGGTATTGGGCTTGATCCCATCAGTGAGAAAAGAGCAAATTACTCACTTTCAGGGAAGTGCATTCATTCTTTCAATCTACCATGACATTTCAAACCTATTGTCCAGAAAAAAGTTTCCTGTAGAAAAGTAAGGAGTTCACCAACAAGTCCGTGTCCTTTTTTTTTTTTTTTTTGTCATAGCTCAAGCTTTGAGTCCAGCCAATGAATTTTTTTTTTCCTTCTGGACTTCTGACATCAGTGCTGTCTCTTGGTGGTAACCTATCAATTAGCAATAGCACCAAAAAGAAAATATAAAACTTAAGGAAAAGCCCTCAATAACTTGAATTTATCTGGCATATTAAAGTTTTCAAGCACTTTACAATATTATATTTTATCCTGAACTGGAAAAAAGATAAAACAATAAGAAATGAAATGTATATCAGTAATGATATCCTACATTGCAGATAAAGACTTCTCTGAGTTAATTACATTAAGATTGGGGAAGAAGAGTCCAAAATCATCATGATCTCATCACATTAGTAATAAATTCATTTAGCAGTCCAACCTCAGTTGGAGACATCCTACATGACCTAAGAGCTAATATCTTCCAGGCTTTATTTCTATATTTTATCTTCCATAGACCTCATAAGTAAATAGCTAAAATGCTCAACTATTTTTGGCTAGTAGATCATTTGAAACGTATTTTCTTTTCTATTCTGTTTATTTATTGCGATCAGTGGGAGGGCATTGTAGGTCTTTGAATATGTTTGAATTCAGCTGTGCAAAAGATCAGGAAGGTGAATGATTCTACTTTCTCCTAGGTGTTCTATGACTCATTCTTGGAATTCTGCTTTGATTCACTTTGGGGGATAGAACAGAGATTTACTCCATGTTGTACTGACAAAAATCCCTAAAGAGAAGCTGATTGCCTTATATTCCCTTCCAAATCAATCATTCAGCATAGAATTCTGTATCAGAATTGGGATTTTTTTCCACTGAGAAAAGGAGAAAGTAGTGTTTTCCTAAGTCTGAATGTTTTATAGGAAGGATCTTTGAAGAACTTCACAGATAACATATTTTACTGGTCCTTATTTAACCTTCCTGGTCTTCAGCTTCCTCATCTGTAAAATGAGGGGGTTGGACTAAATGGCTTTTTGTCTCCAAATCAATGATTCCATGATGAATTACCACATTCATTTGAAACATTTGATTTTGACTTACATGGTAAATTCACCGAGAACAGGAAAATAATCTGCTTGGTTGGTATCCACATAATCTAATTTGTAAACATCTATCCACTGACATGCAATTGAAGGAAATAATGAAAAATCTTCCTCTTGGGTTATAGTTATCCCTCATAGGTTACGATATTCCCTTAAGGGCCAAGATTTCAAATAACTAATCTTCAGAATTATGCCAATTACATACCCCTCCTAGATAACTTATATTTTAAGAGTGACTTTCTGAAGAAAATCCTGCACTCACACTCCTTTTGTTGTCTAACCAATTGATGACTCTGAAGTGTGAGGTTTTAGAGATTCTGAGAAATATTTCAGCAAGTGGACATTGTACTGTCTCTGAAGTATCACTACTTAATTGCTACCCTTCCCAGTGAAGGCTGGCTCCACTTCCCCCAATACCCCCAATACCCTTGGAAAAGCAATTGTATATTGCTCCAATCTCCAAGCTGATTGGATTAAATGAGAAGGTTCACATATTAGCTCAGCTTTTTATTTGTGTGACCTTGGAAAAGCTATGAGTCTCTGTTTCCTCATCTATAAAATAAGGAGAAAGAGGGCAATGTTGATTTATATGACCTCTAAGTCATATAAATATAAATTTTGCTTTTAATGTATAAATCTTAAAATTCTCAAATTACATAAATATTCTTTTTGTTTTTAAGGGCCAAGGGAGTAAAGGAGATAAGTAGTACAACTTCAGGATATTTTTGTGTTCTTGGATAATCACTTGCCTTTTCTGCAGAAACTAGGTTTGGAATGTGGTCTAATATAGCTTTTCCACAGAAGGAAGCAACCTCTCTACTGGACTTTTCTGCGACTAAGGATCACTTTCCCATTTCCTGCAACATCTGCTTTTTTCTGTTTCCTGGAACAGCAAACTTTTATGTAGCCAAATGTGTCTCTTTTTAACTGTAGCACACTCTACTATCTTTTTTCCCACAAGAAAAAGTAGTCATTCTTCACTTAACAAACTTCATTTGTTATTCATAATTAAGAAGGTTCCATGTTGGCCTTGACAAGGAATTCTTTATTATACAGGATAGATTTTTACGGTTATATTAGATGTTTATGAAAGATAATTATAATTTCAGGAATTTTAATATTGGTGGATATGGGCAGAACTATGCCACAAAGAGAGGAAGAGGAGGAATCCGTTAAGAGATTA
This sequence comes from Antechinus flavipes, assembly GCF_016432865.1. Taxonomy (NCBI): domain Eukaryota; kingdom Metazoa; phylum Chordata; class Mammalia; order Dasyuromorphia; family Dasyuridae; genus Antechinus; species Antechinus flavipes. The sequence goes on along the minus strand of NW_026261937.1, from coordinate 4,683 downwards.
CTGTTACTTTTCTGTTATTTTAGCTCACTTCAAATATTATATAACTCTATTGGACTTTTCCTAGTTTATTTGTAAGTCAACAAATACTTATAAGTGCTTATTATGCACCTAGCATACAGAGAGATAAAGAAAAGCAAAAACATAGACTCTGTATTGAAGGAACTCATAATCTAATGGGGGAGATAATTGGCAGATTTCTTAAGGGATTCTATCTTATTTTTCACATACACACATTTTGTCTATACATCCATATGTTTTATATATACTTGCATTACATATATAAATGTAACAATTACTTAAATATGTATATATATATATATGCACATACATCAGTTTTATCTATACACCTAGATGCTTATGTATATGTTTTATAAAAATCTTCATTATATACATATATGTGAAAAATAATGATATTTATAAATATATACATTTATATATATACACACTTTTATTTATTTAAAATAGTATCTATTCTGTTACTGTACCATAAGGATTATTCTGATTTGTAGAATTTTCCATATGTTTTGTCTCCCTCATTAGAATGAGAGTTCCTTGAGAACAGGCACTGTCATACTTTTCTATTTGCATCCCCAATACTTAGCAATTATTTTGTACCTAGTAAGCACTTAATAAATATTTTCTTCATTCATTTTCTTGAACATTATATATTCCCCCAAAAGAAATATAGAAATTCACCTCTTGTAAGATTCACAATACCTCTTTAAACAAACAAAATTCTTCTTAAGAAACAATGCTGTGGACTTCAAAACTTCAAGTTAAAACTATTTATTCAAATATTTAGAATAGATTCCCTTTATTAAATTCTTTTGATCCCCATAGAAGTGTTGCATTTTTATTCTAGGGACTATATATTGTACTTCACTTTAGACTCCAAGAAATACAACTCTTTTCCAAAGGAAGGCTCCTTACTGAGTACTTAGAAAAAGAAACACATACTTTTAAGTTTATTTTTCTTTGCATTATAGATGATATTATTTCCCTATGACATAAATGCCTTTGTAGATGATCATGGAGTTGGGAATGGATAGCATGATGATAATGGAATATTACTGCATTATAAGAATGAGTATGAAGAATATAGAGAAGCATGGGAAGAATTAAATTAACTGGGACAAAGTAAGATAAAAAGAATATTTTTACACAATACACAACAACTACAACAGTGTAAGTAGAAGAAACAATATATATACAAAAGAAATATTTTAAAAGATCTTTGAGAAAAGCAAAACAAAATAAGGAATAACCAAAAATATTCCTTCCTTATGTTAATTTCTTTTTATAAGTAAATATTGAATCACCATTTGATCCTTAGGAGTTAATTGATTTAAGACATATTCTTTTGCATATATTTACTATATATTGGATTACTTAGGGAAAGGAGAAAAATGTGGAACACAAAGTTTGCAATGTTGAAAACTATCTTTAACATGTACTTTGAAAAATAAAAAAAATCTATTTGAGTTCAAAAGATAGTCTTTATTATTACTTGCTTCATTAAATTTGTCAGTTTACTTCATATTTCTGTATTCCTATTACAGGCTCTCTGGATTCTGCTTCAGATCTCACTTTGGTATTTCTATGCAATTCACTTGCACTCTTTTAGCCTCAGTTTACTTATTTATAAAATGAGGAATTATATAATGCCTAGCTCACAGAGTTGTTCTGAGAATCCAGTGAGAAAATCTGTGTAAAGTGGTTTGAAAACCTTAAAGCATTAGATGAATGATAGATATTATTATTTTTAATTGTTACATATGCAATTTACCTCACAAACCTGTTGTAAAGAGTTTTTTTTTAAAAAAAAACTTTAAGCATTATATGACTGTAAATTATTTGAAAATGTGACAGTTTTTATAATCACCTGATATTATCTACTCAAGTATTCTTCGGATTCTTCCTCACCTGCTTGAACAATTACCCAAAGGATGCCAGAAATCTCTGAATATTCATTTTGATAATCAGTTCCCCAATTTTCCTCCTTTGTACAATACCAATATTTACATAACAATAATTTAACAAGATAAAATAATGATGTGCTGTACAAGAAAAGAAGTGCATTGAAATTTAACATCTTCAACAATACATAGGAAATATGAAAATATTTATATTGATTTATCTGAGTTTAAGTAGCTTTTAAACAGTGTTTATAGAATGAGTGAATAATTACTATTTTATATAAGTAGGGGAACGGCATTAGGCATTCAGAATAGTTAGTCAACCTGAAGCTCACCTCTGGAAGTTTTATGATATTTGAACTATTGTTCTATTTTATTGAGTTAGACAACAAACACTTTCCTCTTTCAGTTTTAATCTTAGTAAATGACTCTGCTGTAGGAGACTTTAAAAAATTGCAATGCAAAGCTTCTGACTATAAGTGAACTAACGCATTACTCTCATTTAGCCTTGGGTTCAAGATAGACTTAAGAGGTCAAATGTAATCCAAAGCCATCTTAAATGAGTTTTTCATGAAACTTGTGCATTTAAAAAATTTAATGGCTTGGGTAGCTTACTGCACATCCGATGGTTGCTGAATTATAGAAAAGAATCAAATGGCATGAGAATAAAAAAGCAGCTATAATTTCTAAATTACCTCCATAAGCTTCAAATTCAGAAAAAAAAAAAAAAAAAAGGTTTGAGCACACAAAGTTCATCTAGGTTTTGTCAGGGACTTTGTGGTTGTTGTTCAATTGGGTCTGTCTGACTCTTCATAATTTTATTTGAGGTTTTCTTGGCAAAGATACTGAAGTAGTTTGCCATTTTCTTCTCCATCTTCTTTTTATAGATGAGTAACTGAGGCAAACAGAATCACATAGCTTTAAGTGTCCTAGGCCAGATTTGAACTCATAAAGATGAATCTTCTTGATTCCAAGCCTAGTGCTCTATCCCATTGTGCCAACTAACTACCTAGTTTGTTAATTAACTTGGCGAGAGAGGAGAGAATGGAATGGGGATGAGTTCTGACCCATATTTTCTCAGTGCAGCAACACCTAATCTATAAACTCTTTCTAATAATACTCCTGACAATTTGTCTGTAAGTTGTGAAAACTAGTGGGGTACTTGAGGCAAATAAATGACATAGTAGATAAAGTGCTGGACATGGAATAAGGAAGATATATACTCTAATTGTGATTATGGCACTTGCTAGATGTGTCTCTGGACATTAATAACAGTAGCTAGCATCCACAAATCCTCTAAGGTTTATAGAATGTTTTACATTGTTTATCTCATTTGGGTTGTCTCCCAGTTCTCTATACTAGGTATAAGTTATCTTTCTAGAACTCTGGTTTTTTTCATCTATAAAATAAGGGGATTGGGATTAATTATCTCTAATGTCCTTTCCAACTCCAAATGAACAATTGACTTAATTCCTGGTTATGATTTTTATGTATAAGAACTGGAATCCAGTTCTTCCTGACTTCAGGATGGCTGCCAGAATATCTCTTAGTAATAACTGATGAAAGGAAATCAAATTTTTATTAAAATACTGTCAGAAGGATTATGAAATTTAAAGCTAGAAGCGTCCTTAGCAAACATCTAATCCACTTCTGTCCTCTCCTTGAAATTTTATACATGAAGAAAGAGTCTGAGAAAACTGTAACATGATGAAAATCCAACAGTAGTAAAGTTAGTTTTTGAACCCAGATCTTTTAATTGAAAATTAAAATTACTTCTAGGTCATTTTCCTAGCAATATCCTATATCCCAGAAGTCAAGATTGACCCAAGTTCTCTAAAGCAGGGGTAAGTTGAGTAGCTACAGATACTACTGAGTATTTTCCATGTCTTCCCTACTTTTCTATTCAGTCTCAGTGGGGAGAGAAGTAGGTGAAGGACCACAGGTCACTTAAGTTATGGAAATAATAACAGGAACAGCTTAGGAGTAAGATGCTGATGATTATACAACCAAAGTGAAGGAAAGAAATTCTTGATGGATGTAATGATAAATGATTCCTCTAGTTCAAGAGGCACATATTTACTGATTTGGGCCCTGTTCACCTTGGTTAGGTGGAATTGCAACTCCAATCACATGTTCTTCTGAAATCATATCACAGGAGATATCAAGAGACCAGTTCATAAAATCCCTGAGTATCTATCAAGAGAATTGTCAAATGTTTTTTGATTTGACTTACATACTCATATTCTAGCACACATTAATTTGTGTCAAAATTATTTGTTGATTGATTGATTGATATGTAAAATCACAGGAAAGGGAATAACTCTGAAAATTCATTTTATAATCCTTTAATTCCAAATCATATGAAAAAAGTTTGACTTTTTTTTTTTTTTTGCAAAATATGTGTATCCAATGTACTCAATGGAATTTTCTCATGTAGCTAAGTTACTACACAGTATAAAGAAGTCCTTATCTATATCTGTTAACTTGGACATAGATTCATAATAACTCATCAGTGTTAAAGTCACTGGACTTTAAAAACATCCTTTATATTTATGGGTAGAGTCAGATTTCCTTTTTGTTGATGAAGAAGGCAACATTTCACATAGACTGTACAGAAGTTTTCAAAGTACCTAAGTAGGTCTTTTGAGTTATCAGAGGTACCTGAATTTCTCAGTCTGCTCAAAAGGAGGGTCCTTTACATTTGGAATACAATAGGATACAAATTAGGTCAGTATTGATAGGGGTAGAATGTTAAGAATACAGGACT
>NW_026261936.1:0-11999 GCF_016432865.1 Antechinus flavipes | reverse complement strand
ATATCAAGAGACCAGTTCATAAAATCCCTGAGTATCTATCAAGAGAATTGTCAAATGTTTTTTGATTTGACTTACATACTCATATTCTAGCACACATTAATTTGTGTCAAAATTATTTGTTGATTGATTGATTGATATGTAAAATCACAGGAAAGGGAATAACTCTGAAAATTCATTTTATAATCCTTTAATTCCAAATCATATGAAAAAAGTTTGACTTTTTTTTTTTTTTTGCAAAATATGTGTATCAATGTACTCAATGGAATTTTCTCATGTAGCTAAGTTACTACACAGTATAAAGAAGTCCTTATCTATATCTGTTAACTTGGACATAGATTCATAATAACTCATCAGTGTTAAAGTCACTGGACTTTAAAAACATCCTTTATATTTATGGGTAGAGTCAGATTTCCTTTTTGTTGATGAAGAAGGCAACATTTCACATAGACTGTACAGAAGTTTTCAAAGTACCTAAGTAGGTCTTTTGAGTTATCAGAGGTACCTGAATTTCTCAGTCTGCTCAAAAGGAGGGTCCTTTACATTTGGAATACAATAGGATACAAATTAGGTCAGTATTGATAGGGGTAGAATGTTAAGAATACAGGACTTTGTCCTAACTATCCTATAAGAAATGATGAGCAGGAGGGTTTCAGAAAAATCTGGAAAGGCTTATATAAACTGCTGCAAAGTGAAGTGACCAATAAGGGAAAATTTTACATAGCAACAGCAATACTATGTAAGGAAGAATGGGAATGATTTAGCTATTCTCAGCAATACAATGATTCAAGATAATCCCAGATGAAGAGAAATAACTGATATTCTCTGCGTATAGACTGAAACATTATTTTTCACTTTTTCTTTTTTTTTAATCTGAGTTTTCTTATACAAAATAAACAACATGAAATGTTTTACATGATTACACATGTATCACCTATATCTGGGAGAAGGAGGGAAGTATAAAATTTGGAACTCAAAACTTAAAGAAACCCACCCAAAATGTTTTTTTTTAATCATTTTCATATAATCGGAGAAAAACAAAATACTATTTTAAATAAGACAATCCATTTTGTGACAGCTGAGAGTTGATATGGTAGGCAGTTCAAGTAGAACCATGTTACACATTTTTGGATTGGAAATCTGAAGCTCAGAGACATTATCTCAATCAGCCAATAAAAACCGATTAAGTTCCTATTATGTGTCAAGCACTGTTAAGCACTGGGAATACAAAAATAAAAACAAATAAAAACACTAACAAAAAAAAAGATCAAAGAAAATCCTGGTTAAACTCACATGGGGAAAATAACATGCAAAAATCTATGTACAAACAGGCTATGCAGAGGACAAATTTGAAATAACAAATAAGACCAAAATAGTAAGCAGGCGAGAGATAATAAAGGCCAGCACCAAGATAGTAGCTGGTGAATTGAGAGAAGATGACCTATTGTGAGGGTAGAAATATCAAGGCAAAATAGAGGATTTAAGGTGTAAAGTGAATATGAATGACAAAGGCTTACTTAAAAACCTACAGTTAGTTTCTATACTGAAATGCAAACTTAGTTCTCTTAATGTTTCAAAACTATAACCTTTCATCTCACCATTCCCATCCAGAAGGTATTCTTTTGTGTAAAACTGTGAGACCTCTTTTAGTCTAGCAAGATTTCAATTTATTTGTTAAAATAAAATGATACGATATTTACTTAAACACAATTAGCCTTTTCAGAGATTCACCATACTTGCTGAAGGAATTTGCTTTGAATATAAAATTAGAAATTTCAGGTAATGAGTAGACACTGTAAACTCTGAAGGCTCTTCCATTTTAAAGAGTCTATGATTCTCTTCCTATCATAATTTTTAAAAAGTTAGTGGTTTCAAACCCCAATTGATATGACTCTCTGCTGCCTGCATACTGACTTAAAAAAAAAAAACATAAATTACAATTATTTATTATATTGGGTTTATTTCAATATATTTTAATGTGTTTCAATGCATTGTGGAGTTTTGTGGGCTACTTATGCCCCACTGTTCCTGAGTTTGTCACCTCTGGTTTAGATCATCTGCACAAAATATAACATTAAAGGTCATCTTTAGACTAAAAAGTTTTCCTCTCTCCTTTCTGAATCATTTCTTAAAGGATTTAAATTACTTGAACCCAAGTAGATATTAGACACAACTATAAACATCAGTTCAAAGGTTGAGTCTATGTACAATGCTCAGGTTAAAAAGAAAATTGTAAACAGTGGTCATTATAATTTTAACAGAATTAAATGTTTTAAGAAGAATGAGCATAGGCTTTGCATGAGCCAAGCATAAATTGCTCTGAATTGACAATATTGTTTTGATCAGAGCTACCCATAACCTTAGAAATTTCAACTGTTTTTTATATAGCCATACTCTTATAATTATCCTTCATGTCATGGCTTTGCTTTCAGATTTCACACATTTCTTTTAAAAAATCACTAATTAAGCGAGTTCCTTGTGCAGTCACATCAATTCTTTCAAACAAATTCCCCTTTTCTTTGTCATTGGAGATGTTTCTCTTTGTGTCTTAAAGCTTCTTTTTTTGAGGATTTCCTTTCTAGCCTTAACTGACATGCCCTGTATCTTTTTACTCCTTTCTATCTTACTTATTTTTCCTCTGAGTTCTTTTGTAATCTATTTTCTCAAAATTTAAGAAGTATGTCAAATGGTGATTAAATTTAATCTCCTTTGTCAAAAACTCTAATAGAGAGTGGTTTAGTTTGTCCGAGAGTTTTTACACCTCCAAAACCAACTCTTTGATAGAGAGAATCAGATTCAAGATAAAATTTCAATCCTTGACAACTCCATCTTTTGCATGGTAAAATTATCACTAAGGCAAGTCAAGACAAGACTTTGTTAGTAGCTTTCTTTCTGGCACTGAGTAAATGCCAACAGATATTTTAATAAATGAAATCCCCTTTCACTTCTATGTCTTGCCTCTGTACAAGACTTGCAATTTTTTTTTTTTTTTTTTTTTTTTGCTGAGACAATTGGGGTTAAGTGACTTGCCTAGGGTCACACAGCTGAGCAGTGTTAAGTGTCTGAAACCACATTTCAACTCAGGTCCTGATTTCAGGGCTGACTGTAAATATTCTCTATTTCTGGTGGAGAATCTATCTAAACTTGTATTTTAAGCTATTGAGAAATCCAAATCCTATTCACAGACACTATATCCCTTGTGATTTGTTCATTTCCCAAATTAACATTTTTTCTTGCATTCTTTGCTTTCAATGGATAATAGTGAGAAAAAAAATAAATTTTATGCTCTGTCTTCAGTTTCTTGCCCAAGACTTCATAATTGTTGGCAGTGCTTTTTAGTCTCCTTCCATCTATATTATTTGTGCCCACATGGATTCCTAAAATTTGGTAGTTAACATTTATTTTGACAATTCTTCAGACATTCTCTATTATGTATTGGATACATGTCCTGGGGACACAACAAAACTCAAAATGCTTTGCTAAAATTTAGGTAAAATATATCTTTAACACTGATTGATTCAGTTAGTAACTCTTTCAAAAATATAAATATAGTTGGTCTGACATGATTCATTCATAATTATGTCATGTTGCTTCTGTAATCATTGCTTTCTCTTCTATATTAAAAATTGAATTCAATGTACATTTATTAAATACTGATTCTGTACTCAAATTACTAAGTACTGGTGAAACAAAGTCAAAAATTAAGCTTTACCTGCCTGTAAGGAACTTTTCATTCTATTAGTTCTAGTCTCTATATTCATGAACCATCTCTTTAATTATTCTTTTATAATTTTCCAAGGACCTGGGCTCAAGTTCACCAGACTATATTGTGTGGATTCTATTCTGTTCCTTTCTCTGATCTTGTCTTAACTATCCTATTTCCCACAATGTTTCAAAATCATTGACAATGGTTTAGCAATCAATACACCAGTTTTTTCAGTACCAAAATGATGTGGTTTATTTTGGCAAATTCATTGAAGGGCAATGAAGTACTCTTTTGCTATGACCTTATTTCACTTATTTTGGATGCCATTTTATTTTTCTAGTCAGCTCTTATTCACAGAAAAAATAAAAGTGAAATAGCAAATGAGTAGTTCTACTTCATTTCTGTTGTCAAATATTATTATTCCATCTTCTCCAGAAGCGGTCTTACTTCTTCCATTATCCTCTTTTCCCTTTTAAAGCTTAAAAATACATTTTTGGTTATTCTTAGCATTCATCATTAACCTCAAATCATTCAGAACATTATTAACATCTTTCTTAAAGAGCCTAACAAGTAAATATATTTGTCCTCTGTTATCTGTCCTTGCTTCTAGCTTCTTTACAAATCTTAAAAAAAAATCATACATCCAATTTGATATTTTTCAGGTAACCTGATTTTTTTCCTTTATTGGAACACTTTCCCTTTTTATGTTTAGGATTTAATTCTATAGAGTTCCCTGTGCTTCTTGGAGTGATTTCTTAGTATAAAATAATAGGCTGCAATACACATTCAGGTGAAACTGCTCTATCCAAAGTTACTAAATATCTCTTAATTGATAAATATACTCTCTATATGTGCAAGTGATTTCATTCTATATTGTCTTCTTTAGCAGATTGCCATCTCTATCATTCCCACTCTTGTATTAATCCCCAGTCATTTTTTATCTACTGGCTATTTTCCTAATGCCTATAAACATGACCATTTCTGTCAACATGACTTAAAATCTAAAAAAAGTTTTAGAAATAATTTTTTAGTTGTTCTATGGAGGGGAGATTCAAGAAATTTGTGTCTAACTCCCCTAAGTATTTGTAAGTTTTATATTACTTGGAGTCCCAAAAAGGGTACAAGGACACAATAGCTGCACATAGGTTTATACATAGGTGATTTCAAAAAAGAGCACAAGAACATAGTTGCTGCTTGTAGGTATTCTTCAAATAAAGCAAGTGAGTTGCTTGAGTTATATCAGCCTGCAAGTCTGAACATTTAATAAAGTTTGGGCAAGATCAAAACACAAACTTTGGGTGAGGTCTAAACAAAAGGATTGGATAAGTTCCAACTATTCCAATAAAGGTTATCGTAATAAAAGGTTATAACAATATAAATTCATAAGAGGTTATTACAATGAAATATCCTCAAAAAACTCTCACTTAATCCCTGTTAGCTGTTGTTCTATATCTTCTCAATTTTGTTCCTAACTCTTTCAGCAGGCTAGTTGCAATATATCCTTTCAATTATTTTCCTTTTATTCACTTCTAAACTCTTTGCAAGTCTGACTTCCAACCTACAAAAAAGCGAACTTGTAAATTTCTTTGAGCCAAGTCCATCAGAATTGATTATTGTATAATCTTGTTGTTGCTGTATACAATGTTCTCTTGGTTCTATTCATTTCACTTAGCATCAGTTCATGTAAGTCTCTCCAGGCCTTTCTGAAATCATGCTGCTGATCGTTTCTTTTAGAACAATAATATTCATATACCCTAATTTATTCAGTCATTCTCCAACTGATGGGCATCCACTCAATTTCTACTTCCTTGCCACTACAAAAAGGGCTGCTATAAATATTTTTGCACATGTGGGTCCTTTTCCCTTTTTTATGATCTCTTTGGGATACAAACCCAGTAGAAATATTTCTGTATCAAAGGATATGTACAGTTTAATAGCCCTTTGGACATTTTTCCATATTGCTTTCCAGAATGGTTGTATCAATTCACAACTCCACCAACAATATATTAGTGTCCCAGTTTTCCCACATCCCCTCCAAAATTCATCATTATCCTTTCCTGTCATCTTAGCCAATCTGACAGGTATGTAGTGGTACCTCAGAATTGTCCTAATTTGCATTTCTCTTATCAGTAGTGTTTTAGAGCATTTTTCATATGACTGGAAATAGTTTTAATTTCTTCGTCTGAAAATTGTTCATATGCTTTGATCATTGAATATACGTTCTTAATAAAAAATGTTGGTCTGTTATCTCTTTTGTTTATCCTATTTCTAAATCATACCTATTGGAGTCATATTCTAAGTAATGGGTTTCAACTCAATATGAAGTCATATGTACTTTTTCAATTAGTATATGTAGTTTATATTGGTTGTTGCCTTTGGGCTTTTGTATATAGATATTAGAACCCATGGATTTTTTGACTGGAGTCTTTTTTTGATTGTGTTTCCTATAGACTACAGTGTGTCAACTGTCATTTTCCTTTCTTGCAGCTATTATCTGTTCTATGCTGTCTATGTTGTGTATATTAATAGAAAGAACATAAACATTTTTTCTGGTTGGGGGAAGAATAGGATTGGAGAAAGAAAGCTTATGGGATAAGATAGAATTATGCCAATACAATATAGTTCTCTTTTTGCTTCTAAACATTCCTGTATGGTCTTATTTGCAATATCATGGGACTAGAAAAACTGAGTCTAAAGAGACTGAAAGATTATCCAGTCTGATTCTCATCTTGATAGATGAATCTGTTCTTTAAATATCCTTGATAAATAGTAATCTGGAGTCTCCTTACATACTTATAATGAGGTAGATGTGTTTAAATAGCGCTGTCTTAGAAAAATCTTGCTAATTTCTTTCCTATAACTTCCACTGACTATAGGGTCTTCTCTTTTCTACATTTACACAGAAAAAGTTAATTCCCTTTCCTTATGACAATCCTTCAAATATTTGAAGACATTTATTGGCTTCTTCTTAAATCTGTTCTCCAGTTTAATCATCTTTAACTAAAGTTCCTTTACTTAATGCTGATATGTAATCCTTATATGGTTTCCGATTTCTTTTTCATCCTAGTTATTCTGCATTACACAAACTCTAGATTGTCAGTGTCCCTCCTGACATTTCTTCATAAGTAAATTGAGAACAGGTTATGAGGGGAAGAAACTAGTTTTTATTTTATCACAAAGGTAACTTTTATGTATTCAGATCTCTGATTGACCAATCTGTTACTGATTCTGGCCCTACTTGAAAAATTAACATTACCCTGCCTCTTTAGGTCTTTACATTCCTTTCTCCTGGCTATGATGTTGCAACTATGACTATTATCTATCTAGAGTCTGGTCTGAAATCTAACGAGCTCATTGGACCTAAAGCAATAAGATAAATTCAGAAATTTGATGCTGAATAGATTTTGAATTTGAAAACATTCTAATTTCTCATTCATATTCTAGTGAATTCATAGGAGATTATTTATGGGAAGACATAGACAAAGGTTGCATAGGATGGACAGACATGGATGAGTTCTGAGCTACTTCAGTTAGCAGGAGTGACCATATCGGTGAGATTACAGATCCATCAAAATATCTGTTACTGTAAAACAGAAATTACATCTAAGGCTTATGCTTTTGATGTTCTCAAAATTGTTCCAAACATTTCTAAGCTGGGTCAATTTAAGTAAACTGTCATGAAGGAAGGGTTTATTGTCAGGTCTAGAGTTAAGGAAATTTGTTTTTTGACCAGAAATCATTGTCCACTGACTTCAAATCAAGTAAAGATAAAGACTGCCTGAAGCACAAGTGTCACTTTTGAAGTCCTTTCTCATTCCCAAATCCCGAGAAAGACAGTCTGATTAGAATGAAAATAGGCTTTCTAAATCTGAAACAACTATCGGAACACCTGAGATTCATTGTCAGCCACGAAGTATTATCATGTCCATCTGGATTCTCAATGCCAATCATATTATGAGAACAGCAGCAGAACTCAAGGGTTTTCTTTTCTTTGTAAAAGTTATCTTTGTGAAGTTTTTATTCAACAGCCATTTCCAAATATACTAATTTGCTTAAGCAGGATAGACACCCAAAGATATTTGACCCATGTCAAAAGCAATTAGTTCAACAGCTCTCTCTGGCAAACTGATGAATTGTTCATGCGTGCTGTGGTTTTGTAACTTTAAATGATTCTTAACCGAGTGACAATCTTAATTCCTCAAGTAATTGATGGAAATAAAGGATAGTACCCCCATATTCAGAGTGCAATATCCTGGGATGACAGTAATAATGTATGTGTTTGCAAATGGATTCAAATCAGTATTTTTACACTGGAGGATAACTGATACACTCATATCATGGCCATCAATAGGCAGCATAGATGCTATTAAAAAGAGACAATCACCCAACCCAAATAAGCTCTCCATGGATTTGTAATTCCTTATGATTTCTGATTCAAGACATGAATCTCAAATGATTTCTTTTGTGAATTTATCTTGTTTTTGTTTCTTGTCAGCTTTTGTTTTTTTGCAGAAATGAATACCCTTGACACCAACTGCCATCATCTAATTTTGATGTATAAATTGTAAAGTTTTTGAATTCTATACTCTTGGAACTTCCTCAATTTATAGCAGGTTTTAAATTTGTGATCCTATTGAAATATATAGAAAAGTGAGAGATTGCTGATTTTTTGTCCTATTTCCTTAGCTATATTAATTTGGTTAAATTTTAAACTTGCTGAGCCTCAACTGCTTTATACATAAAATATAGCTATTGATTCTTGAAATACCTACTGTATGATGTTGTGAGGATCAAATGAGATAATAATTGTAAAATATATTTTAAGGCAGTTGACATTGTTTTTCTTCTCAAGTTCTGTGACACTGTGAATCTGAGGACATCCGAAGAAGCTATGCTAAAATAGTAAAATGTAGATCATATCACAACAGTAACTGAGTTTTAAAGTCATAGATTTGGTAGTTGACTATATAAAAAGATAACCCAGGCCAGAATACTTGAGGTTGGGAGAAGCTACAGGAGAAAGATAGAAGCTGTATTCTACTACTGCTTTTTTTTGGAGGGAGGGACAGAGAAGAGAAGAGAGAAATACTTGAGGTAAATAGGAAAGAGAAGAAATTGTGTGATTCTGAAGGCTTTGTCAGTGTAAATTTGTGAAGGAAAGCTTTGAAGAAATCTGTGAGAATTTGAGGAAAATTTGAAGGTAGATTTTTTTTTTCTAGGCTAGTTACTGGTCCAGATTTTACTTCTAGTTTGAAAGAAGAGTAGGTTCAAAAATAATTAACTACATCGTTGCTGCTGCTGCTGCCGCCTTCATATAGCTCTTTTAAGTTTACAAAGGAAGCCATAAACAGATTAAGAGGCCCTGTGATGTAATGGATAGGAGAGCTTGTCTCAAATCCAGGAAATGCTGGATTCAAGTCTTGTCTTTTACACAAACTGTATAGGTGATCTAGGCAACCCCTTTAAATTACTCAGCAACTGTCTTTATGTGTAAATTATAGAGATGGTGCCCACCTGCATTGGGTGAGTTTCATCACCTGATAATTCTTTAAATTAATGAAATCAAAGATTAAGTCCCTCCCTTTCTAATGGGATTAAAGACAATAAAGGAATGTGAAGGAAGACTGGGGAGTAAAATCTAAGAAGGAAAAAGTAGAAGGAAAAACAAAATAAAACAATTTTAAAAAGAGGGCAATAAAGGAGAAAATTAAGCTATTTGAGTAGATTGGTGCTTGGGCAAATTTGTTAAGGTTGGTGAAAATTTCAAAAGGAGATGTTATTGTTGTGGAGCTTTTAAGAGTAAAGAAAAGAAGTTGAGTGGGTTTTTAAAGTTATTAGCAGGTCAAAACTGACTGAAAAGGTTTTCTGAGGTGTAAATAGCCAAAAGTAGTTTAAAAAAAAAAAAAAGAAAACAGAAAGCAAGACTAGACATTTCAAAAAAGTATGGAGAATAGGGGAAATGGTGCAGTGATTCCTATAACATATGTAATATTTGTATGTCTATCAGAGCCAATGACTATTATATAACTGAAATATAGCTTCATATCCTTTTGGAGAGAAGGCAAAGAGATGCAAAGAATACCATTTTATAAATCTTGTTAAATACAATGAATATTTCTAAAGGATGGGAGAAAATATTAAATGGAAGGGTCTGGGAAGGAACCTAAGATGGATGAGAGATCTGATTCTTGTCAGAATGTTGAGTGGAAAAGTATATCATGCAAGAGAGAAAAGGAAAATGACTAATGATACCACTTCTACTGCTCCTCCAGCTCCTGCTACTACTTACTGACATTATTACTCCTACTACTAGCATTTATACAACACCTTTAAGAGCATTTTGCAAATATTATTTCATTTTTTTTCTCAGAAAGATCATGCAAGGTCAGTGACATTGCTATTCCCATTTTCATGGATTTTTATAGTTATTAAAAGTTTAGCCAAAAATGGGTCAAGTGATTTGTGCAGTCACATAAATATATGTTATGTATCTGAGGTAGGATTGGAACTCAGGGTTTCTTGATTTGGAGTCCAACGTTCTATTTCTTGTGTCACCAAGTAAACTCAAGTCATATAATGAGATCTTTAGAACAGATTTTAGTCTCTTACTGAAGAGAAAAAGCTGTATGTTTTGAATAGAGAGAGATACTGTATATCCTCACAAGAAATACAGCAAGATCAGAGGATGAAGAGAAGTAGTCATTGGTGATTCCCTCCTCAGGAGTACAGAGACAACTATTTGTCAGCATGATTGCAACAAGAGAGAGAACTATTATTTTTCTGGGGCTTGTATACAAGACATAACAGAGACCCTCTAGGCTTATCAAACTGGCTAAAAACTATTCACTTCTGCTGATTCATCTGGACAAAAATATCACCATGGGAAAGAAGCTAAAATATGTTGCCAATAAATTATGAAGTTTTTGGGAAAATTGAAGAGCATGAAGGCACAGATTGCCTTTTCCTCACTGTTACCATTGAAATCAAGGGTTGAAGAAGAGGAAAAAATTAATTTGGGAAATGAACAGCTGGCTCCATAGGTAGTGACAGAGCATGGTATTTTGACATCTGGATCATAGTTCAAAATATAGCTATGACAGAGTACTCACCAGATTTGGATATCCTAACAAAGTCTTGAGACAGTATATTTGTTGGCATCTTGCAAATCTGTTCAAAAAGGATTTACATGAAAAAAGATAGGTAGAGAAATAGTGTGTATGCATACATTCTAAGCTACAAAGAATAATATCATTTGAGACACCTTGAAGTTTATAGAAGACAAAAAATCCAAGAAAAGAGGCATTATTAAAACCCATGGCCTCAAATATTTATACAAAACACCCAAACTTCAGAAAATAAATAGTAGGGAATAAATTGTCCATACAGATACCATTGAGGTTTGATCAGATGAAACCAATGACAAAACTATGTTATTAGATAGGTATACCTTATTTAAAATGACAACAACAACTAACAAATAAAAAAGATAGAAGAAAGGTGAGAACATTTTATGTTGGAAAAATATACTCATGGGAGCAAATTGGGGAACTAAAGGCAGATACTACGATAGAGAATAAAAGGTGAAAAAGGGGGAAAGAACCAAGTTATTTTCTTATACTACAGACTACCCAAATAGAAATTGAAAATATATTAATTTTAGACCAGAAGAGACATGATATAGTATTCAGATATCTGCTAGAGTTGTTTCTATGCCAAAAGAAGAGAAATAACTTCTTGAATTTTCTTAGAAATAATCTTATCTTTCAAAATGTGTAGGAGCCAATAAAAGAGAAATTCTATTCTGGATCTGACATTAGCTGGAAGGAACTCACTTCTGCAGTATAAAGGTTAGGAAACCTGGGATTTGGGGTTTATAATAGAGAAGAAGAGCAAATTTATATATAATCTAACCTGCTCCCTAGCTTGAGGAAAACACATTTCAAAGGATTCAAAGAAAAGATAGGGAGGATGCCATGGACTAAAGTGCTACAGGGGATATTTGTCTGTGGGTTATGGTAGATACTCAAGAAAGAAATTCTGAAGACAAAAAGTTCCATCGAAGAAGAAAAATTGGATTTATCTGAAAAAGCTGGTCTGAATGCACAGGGAACTTATAAATCAACTTAGATTAAAACGAGAAAGAAATGTACAGAAGATAGAAGCAAGGCCAGATAAAAGAGGATGAATATAATGACATGTCACAGTCTTGTAGAGATAGTGTTGAATGGTAAAACAAAATGAACTGAGCTGAGACTGGGAAACAAGAAAAGATTTTTTAAAATTATATTAGAAGAAA
>NW_026261935.1:0-11769 GCF_016432865.1 Antechinus flavipes | reverse complement strand
ATACAAAACACCCAAACTTCAGAAAATAAATAGTAGGGAATAAATTGTCCATACAGATACCATTGAGGTTTGATCAGATGAAACCAATGACAAAACTATGTTATTAGATAGGTATACCTTATTTAAAATGACAACAACAACTAACAAATAAAAAAGATAGAAGAAAGGTGAGAACATTTTATGTTGGAAAAAATATACTCATGGGAGCAAATTGGGGAACTAAAGGCAGATACTACGATAGAGAATAAAAGGTGAAAAAGGGGGAAAGAACCAAGTTATTTTCTTATACTACAGACTACCCAAATAGAAATTGAAAATATATTAATTTTAGACCAGAAGAGACATGATATAGTATTCAGATATCTGCTAGAGTTGTTTCTATGCCAAAAGAAGAGAAATAACTTCTTGAATTTTCTTAGAAATAATCTTATCTTTCAAAATGTGTAGGAGCCAATAAAAGAGAAATTCTATTCTGGATCTGACATTAGCTGGAAGGAACTCACTTCTGCAGTATAAAGGTTAGGAAACCTGGGATTTGGGGTTTATAATAGAGAAGAAGAGCAAATTTATATATAATCTAACCTGCTCCCTAGCTTGAGGAAAACACATTTCAAAGGATTCAAAGAAAAGATAGGGAGGATGCCATGGACTAAAGTGCTACAGGGGATATTTGTCTGTGGGTTATGGTAGATACTCAAGAAAGAAATTCTGAAGACAAAAAGTTCCATCGAAGAAGAAAAATTGGATTTATCTGAAAAAGCTGGTCTGAATGCACAGGGAACTTATAAATCAACTTAGATTAAAACGAGAAAGAAATGTACAGAAGATAGAAGCAAGGCCAGATAAAAGAGGATGAATATAATGACATGTCACAGTCTTGTAGAGATAGTGTTGAATGGTAAAACAAAATGAACTGAGCTGAGACTGGGAAACAAGAAAAGATTTTTTAAAATTATATTAGAAGAAAAAAACAGGATACGAACTGACTTTTACCTCCTTCTCCTCTTCTCTATCTTCCCTAATATTCTTTACCTCCATTCATTCCCTGTTGTCAATCTTCCTTTCATTGATTTTTATTGAAGTTTTTTATTTCCAAAACATAAACGAGGATCATTTTTTCCACCTTGATCCTTGAAAAATCCTGCATTCCAATTATTCCCACCTTCCCCCCTTACCTAGGTAGCATGCAATCCAATATGTGCTCAACATGGCTAAAATACATGTTCCATCCAAATAGGCCTGCCAATTTATACAATTACATTGCTGCACAAGAAAAAGGAGATCAAAAAGTAAAACAAACTGGGAAGGAAAAATTTCAAGCAAATCAGATGAAAAAGTGTGAAAAGCCTATATTGTCATCTACCCTCAGTTCCCACAGTCCTCTCTGGGTAAGATAACGCTCATCATCACAAGATCATTGGCATAGGCCTGAATCCCCTCATTGTTGAAGAGAGCCACTTCCATCACATTTGGTCCTCCTACAATCTTGTGTTGCCATGTACAGTGATCTCCTGCTTCTGCTCACTTCACTTAGCACCTTTTCCTACAAGTCTCTCCAGGCTTGTCTGCTACCACCCTGCTGGTCACCAAACTTCCTCTCACACCCTGGATAGAAAGTCTGCCTCTCTTGAAATCATCTTGTGGATTTGACTTAGCCAATTTGCCAAGGCACTGCTAGCTTTGTTGTGAAAGGGTTCATTTCAGGCTCTCTAATAATTCTCCTAATAGTCCTACAAATCAACTCGAAAATAAGATGGAAAAAGGGCTTGATCGAGTGGATAATTTTCTCTAAACTAAAAGTTTGTATCTGAAAAAACAAAAACAAAAAACAAAAACCCACACACCCCCAAGACGGATCTGGGTCAGGTTTGCACTTTAAAGCCTGGAGACCTGAGAGTATGCAGCTCTCAATTGGGACAGGTGAAAGAGAACAAAGAAAGAGGGCATCAGTCAAACAAAGTAACCGAAAGGGAAGAGGACTCATTTTCTGGAATTCTATAAGTTTTGTTAGGCTTCTTGAAAGTATCTTGTGACTAAGCTTATTATCCTGACCAATAACTAGTTGCAGTTACAAAGATCCCAATGAAGGATGACTTGAATGATAATCTACAGCTTTGCTAAGTAGGAATAATGTCTAGTGATTGGCTTTTATATCTGGAATGTTGTACTTAAGGCTATCTCCTCAGATATCAAGATGAGTTTTAAATTTTAGATGATGAATCTCTATTAGGGTTGCATGAGACAATCACTAATCTCTGGTATGTGCTAGAATCGTGCATTTGTTTACTTTCATCACAAAATCTTCGAAATTGGTGTGCAGACATTGAAACATTACGGAAAATTTAAATCTGTATTCGATATGATTTTGTGGCAAAAAAAAAAATAGGTGAATAAAACAAAGTCCTGGTAACTTACCTTAATAGATCACATGTTAAATCCCCTAACTAGATGAAATATGTGGCTTTTTGAATGTTTATTGGGTAATTTGTAAAAATTTTGATCTATGCTTTAAAATTTCATCACTTTGCCTAGACATTTGTATAAGTTTTCTGAAATTTATGAAATAAATTTTGAAATAACCCACAGTTATTTAGATATTAGATATATTATGAATAAGAATGGTTTGAAAAAGAAGGGACAAAAAAGATTGGTTTACAAAAGCAATTGATTGTTTGAATGGAACATCTTGTAAGAATACTCCAAGGTAAAATACTGATTTAAAGAAAAAACTTGTTTTAATTGGTGTGTATGTTGAAATTAGAAATGACTATAAATTAAATGAGATAACTCTCCATTTTTGTGAAAAGCTATGTTGTGTTTCTTCAGCTATGATTGATGGAAATTGTGAAATTGTTCATCAAATAGAGTTACTGTCATAATACTAAAACCTAAAATTGTAAAGGATTATTGATGTGTGATAGGTTGATAGAAAGAAAGAGACAGCATGGTAGAAAGAGGGAAAAAGAGAGAGGGAGACAGGAGATGTGAGGGATAGACAATAGCAGAATGTTTTGGCTGGTATCAAAAGGTAGCTTCAAGACCCAAAAATTGAGAAACAGAAGGGACGCCAAGAATGGTAGTTACGAGATGGAGTCGGAGAACATAGAAAGGGGTTTTAATAATGATGGAAAGAAAGGGTCATTCTTTACTGGATCTTGCCATTTGCCAGGAGAAAGGAAACTCGAGTTTGGGGCATGACTTTGGCCGTCAGGCACAATCCTGAAAGGGACTTAACATCCTAAGAGAGTTAGCTCTAAGGAGGAGAGGTGGGTTTGGAAAGCTTAGTGGCGATAGCAGTGACACCACATGGCATAGGGTTAGGCCAAGGACAGCACGAGGCAGAGTGTCCTGGGGGGCTGACCCAGGGGAGGCCAGTGGCCTTGGGGTTGTCCATGGGTAGATTTTGTGGGGAGGATTTGGCCCCAGATACATGGATGGGATAGGGAAGGAGACGTCTGTCCCTGTTTTGTACACTTGTCGGGTTGGGAAAATGCTTGGTTTTGTATGTAGAGTTCCAGTCTCTTCGTCTTTAGGTTTCTGGAGAACTTCAGAACAGGTCTATTTCAAATGGGAAGGGGAAGAGTCTGGCAGGTAGCCAAAGGGCTACCAACATGTGTATCCCCTTGGATACAGCAGGGTTTCTATGGAGCTAATATCCCAAAGAGATCTTCAAAGGAGGGAAAGGGGCCCACATGTGCCAAAATGTTTGTGGCAGCCCTTTTTGCAGTGGCAAGAAACTGGAACCTGAATGGATGCCCATCAGTTGGAGAATGGCTGAATAAACTAGGGTGTATGAATGTTATGGAATATTATTTTTCTATTTTTTTTAATGCTAAATTTGATTTTAGAAGTACTAAGCCCTTTATTTTTAAATTAGACCTGATTTTTTTTTAAATTTTTATTTAATAATTACTTTATATTGACACTCGTTTCTGTTCCGATTTTTTTTTCCCTCCCTCCCTCCACCCCCTCCCCTAGATGGCAAGCAGTCCTTTATATGTTGGATATGTTGCAGTATATCCTAGATACAATACATGTTTGCAGAACCGAACAGTTCTCTTGTTGCATAGGGAGAATTGGATTCAGAAGGTATAAATAACCGGGAAGAAAAACAAAAATGCAGATAGTTCACATTCGTTTCCCAGTGTTCTTTCTTTGGGTGTAGCTGCTTTTGTCCGTCATTTATCAATTGAAACTCAGTTAGTTCTCTTTGTCAAAGAAATCCACTTCCATCAAAATATGTCCTCATACAATATCGTTGTCGAAGTGTATAATGATCTCCTGGTTCTGCTCATTTCACTTAGCATCAGTTCATGTAAGTCTCGCCAGTCCTCTCTGTATTCATCCTGCTGGTCATTTCTTACAGAACAATAATATTCCATAACATTCATATACCACAATTTACCCAGCCATTCTCCAATTGATGGGCATCCATTCATTTTCCAGTTTCTAGCCACTACAAACAGGGCTGCTACAAACATTTTGGCACATACAGGTCCCTTTCCTTTCTTTAGTATTTCTTTGGGATATAAGCCCAATAGAAACACTGCTGGATCAAAGGGTATGCACAATTTGATAATTTTTTGGGCATAATTCCAGATTGCTCTCCAGAATGGTTGGATTCGTTCACAACTCCACCAACAATGCATTAGTGTCCCAGTTTTCCCGCATCCCCTCCAACATTCATCATTATTTTTTCCTGTCATCTTAGCCAGTCTGACAGGTGTGTAGTGGTATCTCAGAGTTGTCTTAATTTGCATTTCTCTGATCAATAATGATTTGGAACACTCTTTCATATGAGTGGTAATAGTTTCAATTTCATCCTCTGAAAATTGTCTGTTCATATCCTTTGACCATTTATCAATTGGAGAATGGCTTGATTTCTTATAAATTTGAGTCAGTTCTCTATATATTTTGGAAATGAGGCCTTTATCAGAACCTTTAACTGTGAAAATGTTTTCCCAGTTTGTTGCTTCCCTTCTTCCAATCTCCTCTGTCATTGGAAGGCTGGAATAGATGTGTAGAAACAGGAACCTTGTTGGTTACATAGTTTCATCAACCTATGCCCCTCTGCCTGTATTGGGTTTCAAACTTTATTTCCCCCTGATTCTCATTACATACATTGTCATCTTCCACCGAGAGTGTATCTTTACCAAAGATTCAAAAGACCTCTCAACATTTAACTTTTTCAATCATTGTCTTTGTCTGACTGTCCATGAAAAAGGATAAAACAAAACTACATTTGTATCTGACGTGCAGAGAGAAGGGGGATAGGATATTCTTCTTTGTAAAACTTCTTTGATTCAGCTTTCGTTTCTTTTCTCTTTCTGGTTCAAGTCCAGAACTGATATTGGGCTGTCTTTATTGTCAGGACACCAGAACTGACTTTTACCTCCTTCTCCTCTTGATTAGAGGAGGTGGCCAAGTTTATTTATTGTACCTGGAGATATCCAATGTAGGTGTAAAAAATCCCTTTCTCCTGTAGTTGGGGAGCCAATCTGTCATTTCTTCTTAGAGAGGTCGTGTGCTTCAAAACACTGAAAGGGTTAAGAAAGGTTAGTCCAGGGTAGGCCCACACTGTAGTTAGGACTTTGGCCTTAGGTCTTGTGCATCTGAGAATACAAATAGGAGAGAACTCTTTGGGGAAAGCAGCAGCAGGGATGGGAGCCCATGGACAGTAAGCCTGACAGGTCCATAGGATGTTGTGAAATCAAAGAAAATTGGAATGATTCTCAGAAATTTTGTGCTTTGGGTAGTGTGATAGAAGTTACCCGCCACAGCAAACCAATGAACTTTACAGGTTCTGCTTTCTACTGACAGACACTTTGCCTACAAGGTTCCATCCTCTTGTTTTTCTGTTGACATAGAAGGGAGTTTCTCAGTTGCTGCCTTTGGATTCCTTTGAATGATGAGGAGAGAGGAAAGAAGGGATGGAGAAAGGGGGAAACAAGGAAAGGGACCTTTAGGAATGGATCAAACTGGATAAAATGGAAAAAAAAAAAAGGATTTTTATCAATTGTGTTGAGGCTGGCTCTACTGTAAAAAAAAATAGGATGATGAAAGGCCATAGCTGGGCTGTGCCCAGTGAGCTGTCCGGGCTTTCTTGTACTGCTTGCTGCTCCTTTAGCTGGGAAGATGGGGTAGTTATTAGATCAGGTACAGCTAGGCCACCTTCATTTGATTTTTTTTTTCATTAATTCCCTTGAGATTCTCGACTTTTTATTGTTCCATATGAATTTTGTTGTTATTTTTTCTAGATCAATAAAATATTTTCTTGGAAGTCTGATTGGTATAGCACTAAATAAATAGATTAGTTGAGGGAGTATTGTCATCTTTATTATGTTAGCTCGGCCGATCCAAGAGCACTTAATATTTTTCCAATTATTTAAGTCTGACTTTATTTGTGTGGAGACTTTTCTATAATTTTGCTCATATAATTCCTGACTTTCCTTTGGTAGATAGATTCCCAAATATTTTATGGTATCAACAGTTATTCTGAATGGAATTTCTCTTTGCATCTCTTGCTGTTGGGTTTTGTTGGTGATGTATAAAAATGCTGAGGATTTATGGGGATTTATTTTGTAGCCAGCTACTTTGCTAAAATTATGAATTATTTCCAATAGCTTTTTAGTAGAATCTCTGGGGTTCTCTAGGTATACCATCATATCATCTGCAAAGAGTGATAGTTTGGTTTCCTCATTGCCTACTCTAATTCCTTTAATATCTTTCTCGACTCTTATTGCCGAGGCTAGTGTTTCTAATACGATATTAAATAATAATGGTGATAGTGGGCAACCTTGCTTCACTCCAGATCTTACTGGGAAAGGTTCCAGTTTTTCCCCATTGCATATGATGCTTACTGATGGTTTTAAATATATGCTCCTGACTATTTTAAGGAAAAGTCCATTTATTCCTATGCTCTCAAGTGTTTTTATTAGGAATGGATGTTGGATTTTATCAAATGCTTTTTCTTCATCTATTGAGATGATCATATGGTTTTTGTTTGGTTGGTTATTGATATAGTCAATTATGCTAATAGTTTTCGTAATATTGAACCAGCCCTGCATTCCTGGTATAAATCCTACTTGGTCATAGTGTATTATCCTGGTGACGATTTTCTGTAATCTTTTTGCTAATATTTTATTGAAGATTTTAGCATCAATATTCATTAGGGAGATTGGTCTATAATTTTCTTTCTCTGTTTTCAGCCTACCTGGTTTAGGTATCAGTACCACGTCTGTGTCATAAAAGGAGTTTGGGAGGACTCCTTCAATCCCTATTTTTTCAAATAATTTCTATAACATTGGAATTAATTGTTCTTTAAATGTTTGGTAGAATTCACATGTAAAACCATCTGGTCCTGGGGATTTTTTCTTAGGGAGTTGATTGATAGTTTGTTCTATTTCTTTTTCTGAGATGGGACTGTTTAGGATGAATATTATTTTTCTAAAAGAAACTCTCAGGGGGCTGATTTTAGAGGGGCCTGGAGAGGGGACTGCTTCCCAGTCGGAAGGTGGTACATGACCTGATGCTAAATGAAATGAGCAGGATGACAAGGTCATTGTACGTGGCAACAAGAAGATGATACAGTACTCCATACTGATGGACGTGGCTCTCTTTTAAAAGGAGATGATTTGGGGATGAAGAGAGCCATCTACACCCAGAGAGAAGACTGTGGGAATTGAGTCTGGATCACAACATAATATTTTCATTATTTGGTTCGCTTGCATTTTCAGAGTTTTGGTTCCGGATCTGATTTTTCTTGTGCAGCAAAATACTTGTAAGCTTACATATATTGCCTTAAGCGTCATATTTTCACATGTATAATATATATTGGATTGCCTGCCATCTAGGGGAGAAGGGACCATGAGTGCAAGCTCTTCCTGGACTTTTCTGTTAGTTTTCATCATATACAGTCCCGTGCTGCTTCCTATATGCCCCTGAGCGGGGCACCTTTAAGTCCCCAAGTCCCGACTCCTACACTCCCTCATTGAGCTCCCAGACAATTCTGAAGGCTCATTAAAGGCCCATTCTGAAGCCTATCTGGAAGAGTACAACATTCTTAGGGAAGGATTGCCAGATGGACTGTACACAGGGGCCCCAGGCAGGGGCTTCAAAACTCTTTTCAAAGCCTTCCCTTAGAAGAGTGAAAACGTCTCTAGAATTGTTGCTAAAGGAGATCATGCTTCCAGGAGGCCACACTGTTCCCCTTTGAGGAAATAAAAGCACAAATTGGGGGGGAAAGTTCTTAGAAATTTATTCTTGAAAAGCTGGCTGAGAGACATCCATGATAACTATCTTCCCCTCTCCGTCGTCCTCTTCGTGTGGTCCCCAGTTCCTCTCCCTAGTGACCCCCATTCTGACCCCAATTTGTTTCTCCTTTTTTGCTCATATTGGACTCTTGCATGTTTCATCGACTTGAGAGTTGTTTCTTCGGGAGTGTAAGCCTTGGAATTCCAACTAGTTGGTCAAATCCCGGGATCCCCGATTCCAACACTCAGCAGCCCCCTGCTGCTGACACCGCCTGCAAGTCACGTGTCTCCCGTCCTCACTCTGGACCGCAATAGGCCCCGCCAGCTCTTCAGCCCTTTTCTGCTGAAGCAGCTCCAGAAGATGAGACCTTTGTCCCTTTGTCTCAAAGGAATGTGGGTCTGGACAGCTTGAGGGGAGAAGAATGGGAGAATGGCCCGAAGGCCTTGGGCCTGGATAGTGCTGGAGTTCCATGGATACCACTGGCTGCCGGGTGGCAGTTGAGACTCTGTGACGACAGGGCTTCCCAGTCGGAGGGTGGGAGCTGGTGGAAGCAGGGTCTCCCATTGCTGCTCATTGCTTGAAGCAGCATTATCCTCTGGCCCGCTTGCTGGAGGACTCAAGCACTAGAATGGACCAAGATTGCTTAGCTAAAGCGGTTCTGGAAATCTTCCACCCGTGTGAGGTTGTTGGCCCTTTCTAAATGGTAGGTGGCGGGTTACAGTTAGTACTGAGGAGAGGGACCAGCCTGAAGGCCTTGCTAGCAAGGATGTCCTAGTGGAAGAAATGCATCGGGACTGATGTGAGGTGGCGTGAAAAAGGGACTGCGGGGGACCAGGGCAAGGTCTCAGAGGCTCTATCTAGGACCTTAGGTTTTTGTTTCAGGACATCACACGATCCCTATTCTCAGAGGATTGTAGCACAGAAAAGTCAGAGCCTAGCTCTAAATTTCAGGCAGTCACATGATCCCTGTTTGTAAAGGTCAGTAGGGGAGAAAAATCAGATCCTAGGCCAAAATTTCAGGCAGTTCATATGACCCAAACAACCTAGACAGCCTTGCTGGTCATTGGTCAGTGGTTGCTTCCTTTTCGGTCCATCCAATGAACCCCAGCCTTTTGCTAGTTAAGCCATTCCCTCTTTCCCACCTGGGACCCCACACCAGGCTGCTCCCTTGGGGTGCTGGCACCTTTCCTTGCAAGGACTGAATCCATGCTTTCTGTGGGCATCTGGAGATGCCTCCAACTAGCCCCTTTGAGCCGGGGGGTCGCACACAGATTCCTGATTCTTTCCTTTGTCCTGGTTTTTTGCCTCGGGATCGGATTTTTTCTTCCACAACCTGAGAAATGTGGTTAAATGGGTAAAAGAATTGTAATGATTTCATTTTGATCACTTGCTGTCTGGAGAATATGAGATTAAGGGAGTGAAAGAGAAACATTGGCAACAAAGTTTGACAACAATGAATGTTGAAAACGATTTGGAAAAATACGAATTTCAAGATTGAAAACTTATTTTAAAATACTAGATGAAATCTTTCCAATGGAAGATCTCTTCTGAACTCTTCTCTTGTTTTCCTCCCTCCCCTTTTATCTCAATCTTTTCCCTCTGTCTTCCCTTCCTCCCTCCCTCCCTCAGTTCATCTCCCTCCATGCTGCCTGTTCTTTCTCCTTCCTTCCTGCCCTATCTCCTGCCTCCCCTCACAATCAGCCCTCGGTGGATATCTTTCCAGTCTTTTCCCGAGCTGCTGACGTGTCTTGTTCAATTCCATTTTTAACACATTCATATTTGAATTTCTTTCTTCCAAAATTTTCCCTTTCATCTGAGGGTTTTTGAAATTTGGCACTATTATTCCTATGTCTTTTCCACAATGGATTTCGTTGAAGTGGTTGAAAATGGGGATTTTTTTTTCCTATTTCTACATTTTCTCCTCATTTATCATTCCAGGACAATATTCCCAAATTATTTCTTGCAAGGTTCTATTTTTGGTCACACTTTTCAGTAATCAAGTTATTCAGTTTTCTATTCTACTAATATTCTAACATGTTCTCCAGATCTGTCTTTTATGTTTCACATTCTTCTATTTGTTTCCAATGTTTCCAATTGGTTTTGTTATTTCTTGATTGTTCTGCATTTCCCTGGCTTCCCATTACCAATCTTCAGTTTTCAAAGAATTCTTTTCATCTCGGGACTCCTTTCCTCCTTGGCAAGTTGGTTTCCTTTTTTTTCCGCATATGCTTTTGGTTTTTCTTGGAGAGATTTTTTTTGGTTACATTTTCCTCTATTTGATTTGATTTTTTTAATTCTTTTTTTGAGTTCTTCTACACATTTTCTTTGGGGTTGCAGCCATTGCACATTACTCTTTGGAGTAAAAGCTTTTTTTACTGAAATGGCTTCCTCTGAAGATAAACTCTCGTTTTCCCTGTTCCCGTAATATATTTCAATGGTGGGATTCATCTTTGCAGATGCAATTTTTAAAAAACGAGATTAAGCACCTCTAACTGTAGTGTGAGAGGAAGGTTCATCAAGTTTCCCTTCAGTGTTTCCCTCTGACCAGTAATCCCCAAACTCCAAAAATAGGAACCCCAAAGCAAGAGCTCCCCTCTCCTGCAAGGACTGGTAGCCAGCTGCATCCCTGGCCCACTGCCTCTGTACCCATTGGGGACTGGTTCCTTCTTCGAAGGTTCTTTTTTTGGTCCCACTTTTCAGGTAGTCCAGTTCTACATGGTTCTATTTTATTCTAATCTCTTCTCCAGATCTTTTATGTTTCACATTGTTCTATTTATTTCCAATATTTCCAATTTGTTTTATTTCTTGATTGTTCTGCATTTCCCTGGCTTCCCATTACTAATCTTCAGTTTTCAAGGAATTATTTTCATCTCAGGACTCCTTTCCTCCTTGGCAAGTTGGTTTCCTTTTTTTTCCCCATATGCTTTTGGTTTTTCTTGGAGAGATTTTTTTTTTTTTTGTTACATTTTCCTCAATTTTATTTTATTTTTTTAATTCTTTTTTAATTCTAATTTAATTTATTTTTTTAATTCTTTAATTTTAAGAATTTTAATTAAATTCTTTAATTTAACACATTTTCTTTGGGGTTGCAGCCATTGCACATTACTCTTTGGGGTAAAAGCTTTTTTACTGAAATGGCCTCCTCTGAAGATAAACTCTCGTTTTCCCTGTTCCCGTAATATATTTCAATGGTGAGATTCATCTTTGCAGATGCAATTTTTAAAAAACGAGATTAAGCACCTCTAACTGTAGTGTGAGAGGAAGGTTCCTCAAGTTTCCCTTCAGTGTTTCCCTCTGACCAGTAATCCCCAAACTCCAAAAATAGGAACCCCAAAGCAAGAGCTCCCCTCTCCTGCAAGGACTGGTAGCCAGCTGCATCCCTGGCCCACTGCCTCTGTACCCATTGGGGACTGGTTCCTTCTTCGAAGGTTCTTTTTTTGGTCCCACTTTTCAGGTAGTCCAGTTCTACATGGTTCTATTTTATTCTAATCTCTTCTCCAGATCTTTTATGTTTCA
>NW_026261934.1:0-11993 GCF_016432865.1 Antechinus flavipes | reverse complement strand
CAGCTGCATCCCTGGCCCACTGCCTCTGTACCCATTGGGGACTGGTTCCTTCTTCGAAGGTTTTTTTTTTTGGTCCCACTTTTCAGGTAGTCCAGTTCTACATGGTTCTATTTTATTCTAATCTCTTCTCCAGATCTTTTATGTTTCACATTGTTCTATTTATTTCCAATATTTCCAATTTGTTTTATTTCTTGATTTTTCTGCATTTGCCTGGATTCCCATTGCCAATCTTCAATTTTCAAAGAATTATTTTTTCTTGAGATTCCTTTCCTCCTTTGCAAGTTGGTTTCCTTTTTTTCCCATAGGCTTTTGGTTTTTCTTGGATTTTGTTTTTTTTGGTTACATTTTCCTCAATTTCATTTCATTTGTAAATTCTTTTTTGAGTAGCTCTACATATTTTCTCTTGGTTTGCAGCAATTGCACATTTCTCTTTGGGGTAAAAACTTTTTGACTTAAGTGTCCACCTCTGAAGATGAATTCTCCTTTTCCCTGTTCCCATAATATATTTCAATGGTGGGATTCTTCTTTGCTGATGCATTTTTTCAAAAAGAGGTTTAGCACATCTAATTGTGGTGTGGGGCGAAAGTTCCTCAAGTTTCTCTTCAGTGTTTCCCTCTGACCAGGAACCCCAAACTCTCTGACCAGGAGCCCCAAAGCAAGCTCTCGCCTCTCCTGCAAGGACTGGCAGCCAACTGCATCCATGGCCCACTGTATCTGGACTCATTGGTTCCTTCTTGGAAGGTTCTGTTTGGGATCACCCTTTGCACATAGTCTAGTTCTACACTTTTATTCTATTCTAATCTGTTCTCCAGATCTTTAATGTTTCACATTCTATTTATATTTTACTTCACAAAGAGGCTTGAGGGGGAGGGAAGGGGATAGGGGGGAAATGGAGGTATTTTTTTCCCTCTACAAATTAAAACTGATAGAGAATTCTCATTCATTAACGACATTTGTTATAGTGTTAAGAAGGAATGTGTTCACTGACTGGTCTAGATATTTTTCCAGGTCACCAAAAATATTTGCAAGGGAGAAAGAAAGAAATTCAAAAATTTTTGAGCATATATAAACACTGAGTTGTAAGAAGGTAGGATCACAATGACACATTTCCAAAGAAAGTGTTAGATCCAAAATCATTACTGTCTTCTGTGTTATACCATTATTATTATCAATATTTTACCAAATGGGGAGATCAATGTTTCAGACTATCCCTCATAAGTCTAAGCTATTAAAATATGAAGTGAAAAAGCTCATGACAATCGAAAATAATCAGCTTCTGGGCTGTTTCAGCTTTCACCAGCAATTACTTGCATCCTTGTAGGGAAGAGAAAAGGAAAACGGTTATATCCCAACGAGTCCTAAACTTGAATATTATGTGATACAAATTTCATTAACAATGGCATATCAATCAGGACAGCTCTTTTTAAAGGATAAAAATCTTCTGAGAAGTACACAAGGCTCCCTAGCCAAATAGTCTCCCCATACAATGGATTAGTAATTTGATTATATAAAAGAAGCAGAAACATATGGCCTACTTTCCCTTGATATCTAAAGGAAAACAAAACAATTCTTCATCTTTTTGTTGATGATAAATCACAAATTCTTCTATCTCTCTGCCTTTTACTTTGCCCAAACACATCCTAACCAAATTAGTAATAGCTGACACATACTTTTTTTATTACAAAATACTTTACATATATGATTTTCTCTCGTCTACCTAACAATTCTTTAAGATAGAAACTACAGGCATTATTATTCCCCTTTTATACAATGGAAAGCTGAGGCTCAAATGGTTAAGTATATGTTCCCTCTCCAAATTGTCTAGAGAACTTATTTTTGGCAGCATATATTGTTGGTACCAGAAAATATATGCAAATAAAAGTTTCTAAAAATATATTAAATACTGATTTGTTTTCTTGTTCTCTAGTAATTTTGTATGCAAAGTTTTACCTCTTACCATAGATTGTAAGAGCCTTGATGACAAGATTCATGTTATATATCTATATCTATCTATCTATATATCTATCTATCTATATATCTATCTATCTATCTATCTATCTATCTATATATATCTTTTGGATTCCTTACAGCATTTAGTGTCATACTACAAATATTGTAGAATATTTTAAAATGAACTGAATGGGATCCAACCCTGAAGTTTCTGAAAATGCTATTTCTAGAGTTTGGGGAAGAAGAGATCAGGGTGGAAGAGGAGAAAGAAGTCAAGGGGAGGAAGAAGCCTACAGATAAAGGAATAGTTTATCTCTATCAGGGACCCATGAACTGAATGATAAACTATTAAAAAAAACACAATGTGTCTTTAATACACCAAATGAGAGGCTAATCCATGGAGTCTCAAAGCTGTAGAAGGCTGCATGCTGTTGTAAGCAGAATGCAATCATCATTTACAAGAAGGAATAACAAACGTTCTATGGGACGCCCTAAACAAGGGCGTCATTTTCCAGTTAGAGATAGCATGACAAACTGGCTAGCCTGCTCATCTTGGCTTCAGGAAGTCTTGGGTCCAAAGTGTGCCCCTATTGCTTACTAGGTCAATCACAGCACAGGTTCTTCATCTGTTAACATTATTTCTCCAATAAAACAGCTCCCAAATTCATCTATAACTACTCCTATTCTTTTCTACTTCACTTTTTTATTCTAACACCTAAAGTTCTTTTCTGAATATTCAAGGGAAAGGTATTATGCCACATATCTCCTTTACCAGCCTTGATTTCTTCAACTGATTCAACAATGATTTGATTCATATAAATAGATGATCCATTTACAATATTTTAGCCATTTGATTAATAGGCATTGTCACTTATTCTACACTTATTACTGCAAGATATTTGAATGGGTAGATATGCAAGTGTAAAAAGATCCAAGGCTTGTCAGAAAATAATATTTTGATATCTTTATATATTGTCCTGCAATAGTGCAGGAGGGGACATAGGTATTAGGGACACACCCAGCTATTCCTTACAACATACAATGAGTATACAGAAGTCAGAAAGGAATAGGAATGAATATTTATTGAAAAATTATGTCATAATGGCAGGACCATTTGTCTATAAAACAGGATATCTGGGTTTTAATCCCAGCTTTGTCACTGACTAGCTTTTTTGTTATTGGGTAAATATTACAGTCTCTAGACTTCCTTTTCTTCATCTGTAAAAGAAATGCTGTGGACTAGAATCAAAGGTTCTTAACCCTTTTAAAAAAGTTTTAATAATTGTTCAATATAATTGGCTTTTTACAATATTACATATCTAATTATATGCTTTTATATACATTATTCTGAAAAAGGGTCCTTAAGCTTCATCAGATGATCAAAAGATTTTATAACACACAAAAAGTTAACGATGCTTGGCCTAAATGATGGACTATTCCTAACCAATATGTAATATATGTTTAATTTTAATAAAAATGTATATAGTGAACAAGATATAATATTAAAGTAAGTACTTCCAATATACCAGCATATCCATGATTTCACTTGTATTGATACTTCTCCTACTACAATTCATTTTTCTATATCTTTTTACATTGAATCTATGTCTTCCTATAAATCTTTTATAAAGACACTATCCAGAATGCTGATGACCATTCTCTGATTCTTTTAATATTTTATGGACTCACGAATAATACCACTTTGACTTTCCATGCCCCTTCCCTCTTGCTACTGATTGCCTTATTTTTTTTCAGTCATTATGGATAATGTCTGTATGTCGCTATCAGTATTTTGCTACCTCTTTAAACCCCACATGTCTCCTCACCATTGCCCCTTTGGTTATCTGTAATAGTAATTCTTCTCTCATTCATTTCTCTCTCTCCTTCTTCCTCCCTTCCCCCTTCTCTTTACTAATACAAATAGGTAGCTTTTCTATTATAATCCTAAGAGATTATTATAATTATTACAATCCTAGAGAGTTGCCTGGAGGCACTGAAAGGTTAAATGACTTGCTGGGCATTATATGACTAATACATGTTGGAGGCAGGAACTGAACTCAGATCTTGACATTGATGTCTAACTACTGTATTTTGCTTCCTTCCCTATATTTCAAGTTTCATCTTTATTCATATCTACAAAATAATAATGGTTAACATTTATATAGTGGTTATTACATGCTAGGCACTTTACACATATTGTCTCATTTGGTTCTGGTAGCAATTTTTTGAGGTGTCTCCATCTTCATCTCAGTTGAGGCAGCTGAGGCAGTCAGAAGTTAATTGACACAGCTAGGAAGAGTTTGGGGTTAAATTTGAATAGGTTGCCTAGTAACTGCATTTTACAATATGGACAATGTGCATTTTGTATCTGATACGTTTTGGAAAGTTAGTTGAATCCCTGTTTGATGATTACAATCTCATTGAAGACTAATATTCTCATTGAAACTATCTAAATGAGTGGAATTTGATGTAATCAGCATAATATCAAAAGAACTATGTAAAAAAATTTTACTTTGTACAAGAGATACCTGTTCTGTTTGGACTCAGAAAAGAATATCCACCATGACACATAGAAATCTTAAAGTGAACATGTGTTTTCCTGTTTAATGACTCATTTTATGTAGCATATATTCCTGCAAGATTATTCAACCAAGTGATCTCTGATTATATCTGTCAAAGACTCTTATATAATTTTAGCATAGATGTAGAAAAACGCATTGCTTTAAAAGAGCTTTTAAGGCTACATTTTATCCAGTTGAGTGAAGTACTTTTTTTTTATAAATTAACAAATAATAAATACAATTAGATATTTTTTTTCTGTAAATTATCTATCTGTCTGCTGCTTTTTCTTATTTTCATCAAAAGAAGCCCAGCTTCATTCATATCCTCACTACTTCCACAATGATTATATAGACACTAGAACGGAGACATGTTAATAACATTGCTGTCTTCTCAGTATTGTTTTTTTAATAAGTTTGTAATTGTCATCATTTTAAAAAAAATCTCCACTTACCTGAGCTATATTGAAAATTAATACCTAAATGCCTTTGAAATTATATCAATTCCAAGTTAAAAGGCAACAAATACTTATTAAATGCAAACCGTATATACTTTACTAACCTCCAGCATGCATATTTTTTACACATATCTTCAGGGCCATTGTATTTTAAAAAAATGTATTCATTAAAATGAAATATCTGTTTATATTGTTGGAGAATAACTTTCACTTTAAAATGCTCTGTGTATACATTTGAGTCTGATTACTCCAATTTGGAAGCTTCCCATAGATTCATAAATTCAGAGTTGCAATTATACTCCCAAATTTGTGGAAAAGAACACATTGTCTTCAAAAGTTTCAAGCATTTTTATATTACTGGTAACATTTTTAGGTTTCAATGATTTTTAATCTTAATTTATTATTCCATTCTATTTCTTATGTTTCTGACACATTATGGTGTGTCTTATATATAACACAACAAATTAGAATAGTTGGCAATAATTAATTTCTTTCATAGATCTTTGGGCAAATACTAAGATTTTGGATTGACCTTTGTAATTCACTTCATCTCAAAGTACTTCTCTACAAAATGAACAGACTGAACTAGATAATTTTAAAAATTTAGCTCTAATCCTAAAATGATATGAATTTCCTTACACAATAAGTACATTTGATAACCAAGCTGCAACATCTCAGTGTCATGGTTCAGATGTTGTTAAGATGAAGCAAGGGAATCATAGAAAAGTTAGTTGATTCTATTTCACATATATTTGTTGTTTTCCTTACGATTTAATCTATAAATACTTTCAGCATTATCTGGCTTATGTGGGTTTCATGCCAAGTTCTCAGTGGGCTAATTTCATTTTAACTGATTTTTATTGCTTTCTGAGACTATATTGTTAATAATCTTTCACCATCCTGTGATTATTCTGTATAATGTTTTGCCAATGAATTTGTACCCTACGTTTTCACTCTTTTGGATGCCATTTCTCTTTCTTTGGCAAGGAGATCAAGTTTTGTTGACCAGCGTAGTACCTGGCTTCATTTATCCCCCTAATCATGGCAACTATTTTGTACAGGTTAAACTTTTAAACTTTAAACATAATAAAAATTTGAGTCATAGTCTTCACTTTTGTCCATTTTCAGTCAAGATAAAAACCTGATTTATTCCATATCATACCTTGATCTCAGCAAATTACATTCAAATTTATCTAGTCATATAATTTGATTTTGACATTGTTTGTTGTTAAGTCATTTTTCAGTTGGGCCTAACTCTCTGATGCTATTTGGGATTTTCGTGGCTGAGATATTAGATTGTTTTGTTGTTGGGAGCCGCAATCTCTAAGCTGACTGGCAAAGCTGCAGCACTCATGCAGGAACAACATTTCCTTCTATGATTCTCATTAGTGGACTACTATTTCCTATATTACTTATAATTGGCTTGATTACAGTACTAACATTTCCTAAAAAATCTGGTGACAAGGGGAATTTGGATAAGTTAACTAGAAATGATTCCACATGCATATTCTGTCCTGATAAAACTAATCTCTCAATGAGACAAATGATAAAGGAGAGACTGGTAATGAAGGATGGGAATAGAATATCATGGAGAACATTGTCACTATGGGAGAGAATCCAAAGGTCTAGGAAACAAAGGGTGTTTACTAACTGAGACTCAGAAAAGATCAGTATGTCTAGGACTCAGTAGATGGTTAAAGTATAACTGGAAGTGCTCTGAATGTCCTGTTACCCTTTTTGAGAAACAATGCATGCCCTATGTACATGGTTCCAAGTCGGAAATAGAGGGATCAAACAATCCACAGGATTGACAAAGAAGACATAAGTAAACTAACAAAAGTCACTGACATTTAACCTTGTATAACATTTACCTTTCATTATTAGCTTTGCATAATGTAATCAATAATTAGCATTTAACCATGAAATATTTACTCAAATGTTAAATGTCAAATATAGTAACATATAAAGATCAGTAAGTCAGACTATGTTGACCTAAGAAAAAAATATATGTAACCAGGAAAATTGTGTCATCACGATATAGTATAAAAACAAAGCCTGAAGGAGCCTGAGGAAACAGCATCACTTTCATCAGTTCCTCACTTGAGTTACTCCACGACTCCTTTCTTCCTTTGATGCCGACCCTATTCTTCCTGCTCAGATCTCTGGGACCCCGCAGAAGCAGGATCCCTGCATTTTGTCATTTAATTCTCCAGCTCATTTTACAGATGACAAAATTGAGGCAAACAGGGTTAAGTATATTGTCCAGGGCAACACAGTTTTGATCTCATAAATTGAGTCTTCTTGATTCCAAGACCAGCACTCTATCCACTGTGCTGTTTTGCTTTCATCCTAATCTTTTAAAAAATCTAATTTGTTGCTTATTTTAATCTTTATACTACCCTTACTACAGTGATGTAGAAAATTTAATCTTTTAGAGATTTATTTTTGGCTATTTAACCACATCTATCACTAAATCACAAAATTTGAGAGTTAGAGGGACCTCTCAATCCATAGTCCAACCTATTTTCCATTCTAACTACTTTCATTCTCATCTCAAAGAAATTATTCATTATGTGCATTTAGGAAGATTCCAAACAGTTTTAAACCATTTCTTTCTTGTACTTCTTTGTTTGGAACTCATCTTCCTAATATAATTTTCTTTGCTCCTCTCTGTCCATCTAATTATCAATGATGCCAAATATAAGCTTATGAATATGCATATGTATATATGTATATGTGTGTGTGTATAAATATATGCAGATACATGTAGATGGCCTAATTTTGAGGACCATATCAAGTATTTCCAAAAAAATTTTCAATTCCTTTATCCTTTCTAATACTGGTACATAAACTCTAAATGTGCTCTTGCTAATATCTTTATGGTTTTGGCAAGTTCAACAAGACAATACAAATAGTTGGTCCCTAAAATGATGTTATTGCTTGCCTTTTGGCATACAATGAAAAAATTCCAACTTCTTTATTTTCTTTTTTGAGGAAAACCACTGGATTCAATACGATCCTGGTGACATTTTCTCTGCTGTGTAAGGACAGACTAAATATATAAAAGCTCATCATGAGAAGCTTGGTTACTAACGATTTTCTTGGAGAGGGTCATGGAAAATCATGAAATAGAGAATACATTAGTCATTTTGCCCTTTATGCCCTTTCTATTTTTCCTCAAATGAGGATAGAGTGGTGAAAAAAAGTTGGGCACAAATTACTAAGAATCCAATGGTGAACAAAAATAGTGAAAACAACCTAAGGAAGAAATTGAGGACTAAGCATAAATTACATGATATTTCAAGTTGCAGAAACTTTTTGCATCAATTTCTTAACCTTTGATTTTTTTAGAGGGAAGAATAAAATTTTGCTTTACTTGGCAAACAAGCCCAGGGTCACACAGCTAGAAGTGTTAAGTATCTGAGGTCACAGTTTAACTCAGATCCTCCTGACTTCAGGGCTGATGCTCTATCCACTGCACCACCTAACTGCCCCTTCTTCTAACTGTTTTAATAATTATTTCATTTTGATTCTCCTAAAACAAAATTTAAGGCATGGAGACAAGTAGCATAGGAAACAGACAGGTGATTTTGAAATAAAGAAGACCTGAGTTCATGTACCCCTTCTGGCATATCTTGACTCTCCAATTCTGAGCAAGTCTACTAACCTCTAACTACTGTAGGCAGCTCTTGAAGAGTCTCAGTCTCCTTAAGCTAGAGTTCTCTAAAGCAATGAAATCACAGATCCAGTTCCTATCTTGTAAGGGCATCATAATTAAAAATATAAATAAAAATATTATTTAACTTAAAAATAACAAAAGATTATTTCTTTCCAGGACCTTTATAGGAGCATGAAGAAAGGGATTAAAATGATAGAAATAAATTGGGTAGGATGTATACATGAGGCAAAATGCAAAGGTCACGACTCTTGTGAACATGGCAGCTTTGTCCAAACACATGTTAATAGCAGGCATAGTCTACCTGTATAACCATGAGGAGTATAACTACACTGACATTTAATTTGGGAAACATGTAAGGTATGCCCTGTGTCATCAGCACTCTCCAGGACATTTGGCTTGGATACGAACAAATACATATTTTATTATGTTTACAGATTTTTTTATCCATTCTAGTATCAGGATATTAGGATCTATCAGAAAAGGACCTCCACCCTTATTCACCACTGAGAATGGACCAAATTTCTCTGGTAGAGTAAATCATTTCTGAATAGTCAGTCTTTGTCCCATCATCCCTTCTCCCAAAGGGCAGTTCTCTTTCTTCATTTAGGCAAACTGCAAAATACAGTTAATTAATAATAAAAATGCTTTATTTGAAATTGAGAAAGATTATTTATGCTCTGAAATTTCCCCATTTCTAGCTGTTTGCTCCTCATTAAAGGGCAACACTCTCTGACTAACCTCCCTTTGATCATAACATAGTAACACTTCTCAGGACACAAGTGAACTATTATAATCTTAATGAAGAACAGGACAACCAAGTAGTTTATTCCAAATACCACATAGGTCTTATTGAGAAGAAATGTTTTCATCCCTATATTCAGGTCAAAAAGGAAGAGAGGGATATATCTATGAATTAAATTCATGTTATTAATGATTCTATGATATGGTTCTATGAGTTGGCAAGAGAACTGATTTAAAACAGTGCAAAGGGCCAATGAAGACTAGGTGGAGCCTTTCATTCCTCTGTAGATCGTTCTTGTCTTCAAAGGTGTCTAATGACTTCAGGGAGCTGATGCTATGATCGGCTTTAAGTGAGGGAGAACTGTGCAAAATCACCTGCCTTATTTTCTCCTCCAAAATCATCTGCATCTGCAAGATATAGATCAGACTGAGTGGAGATGAACCTGGATGCAGTGGGAGACCTTGGCCTTTTTAAGCTCAGGTCTTTAACAAGTCTCAGATGTACTGAGGCAATCATCCAAAGATCAAGTACCTCAATATCTACAGAGGGGGAAAAAAAAACAAAAAAACTTTTTTCATAGCCAGGAGATGACCTGCCTTCTTGATTAAGTACCTCCTTAATTAGAAAGAGGGCTGAAGGTGAGAATAAGCATGGATAACTAGAGAGGAAAACCAACTCAAGGTCTGCCAATTGCTATAAATTTTGGAATGATAATACTCAGAATTTCTGTTTGCAAAGCACTTTACATACTTTAACAATAGTTAGCATTTATACAGTACTCTAAGATTTTCAAAGTTTTTTATAGATATTATCTCATTTAATACAACAATCAAGTAAAGTACCAGCTATTATCCATTTTATAGATATTGGAAAATGAGGCTGTAAGATTAAGTGACTTTCTGAAAATTATATACCTCTAAGCATCTGAGACAGTGTTTGAACACAGATCTTCCTAAATCCATATCTAGCATTCATTTCTATTGAACAACCAAACCATCTATGTTATTTGATCCATAATAACTTGATAAGTAGTGAAAAGCTGATTATATCCATTGTAATAATAACTAGTATATAGAGAATGCTTTAATGTTTATAGAATGCTTTCGAAAGATTCCCTCATTTAATCTTCACAACAACCCCATGATGGAGGTGTTATTATTGTGGTGGTTGTTGTTATTCTCATTTTTCAAATGAGTAAACCAAGGCATAGAAAGGGATCACAGATCATAAGTATCTGAGTATGGATTTGAAATCAGGTCACCCTGACTCTAGAGATAGCATTCTAGCCACGATATCACCAGACACTTTTGCATAAGCAGATTCTAAACCTTTAAAGTTAAATGATTTGCTAAGTATCACACAACTAATATCAGAAGAAAATTCTAATTTAAATCATCCATACTCAAAACCCAGCAAGCCTACAAACCTGTAAGAAAGAGCTTTTGTTCTTCCACCAAGGAAGGGAAGAGAATCAATATTAGAAAGGCTGGTCAAGGAAGGCAGTGCCCCATCTTCTGACTCCTTTTACTGTTTCTATTCTGTTGTATAGCATCGTTTCATGTAATTTTTGATAATCTGGTGATGAAAAATCTTACGACTACTACAAAATTCTTATAACCTTGGTGGAATAACAGATATTTTTTCACTGCTTGTCCTATTAAATTACTCTGCAGCTGTAAGCTGTTACCATATAATCCTTGAGGTCCATGAAAGTTTATTGAGGCAGCTCCCCTTCACTGATATAGAGAAACATGATATAGATGGTGGGACTTAGTTTTGAATTTTAGAGTCTTTGAGGTGGTAAAGAGCTGCCTTATACTGGGAAGCTGGGGTCAGAGATTATTTTCATTTTTGATGATGCCCAGAGGGACCTTTAGATAAATAATATCACTAAGTTAAGCAAATTTTAAAGGTAGCAGTAATTGGCATTCACCACTTTCTTTCAAAGGACAGTATTTGGAATTAGATATTTCTAAAACACTTTGAATTTTTTTCCCCTCAAAGTGGCAATCTGAATACAAAACAATAGGATACTAATTATTTGCTTTGTCTTATACTACTTATTACGTGTCTTACAAATACACAAATTATAAAATACACAGAAGCTACACTAAGGCACATTGTTAACAGTTTATAATCCAACATATACTGTTCTTATTTTGTGTTGTACTAGTGTTTTTTTTTCCTCATAAGAGGTATACAGCTGAAAAGTGCTGTTAAGATGACCAAATCTAATATGCTCTTTTCACAGATGTAGAAATTGAGGTTGGGGTATTAAGTGACTTGTCCATGGATATACAAGTAGTAAGTGGCACAGTTAAAATCTGAACCCAGATCCTCTAACTCCAAAGCTAGCACTCAATACTACATTATAGTGATTTTTTCATTCTTGATTGGAGTCCAGATTTTTCTGGCTATAACTTTTGAATTGTCTTTTGGAGAGGGTGTGAGTGTATACACTTAAGTGGGTGTTTTTATGTATAAAAGTAACATTTTTTTTTTTAAACATTCTGGAAGTAAGAAAATCCTTTAGAATCTGCCAGAACAATCTGTTCAATTTCTACTGCTAAAAAAGCAAGAATTAAAGATTTGACGTTTGAGAGTTA